>NC_036645.1:1663932-1716997 GCF_002806865.2 Cucurbita pepo subsp. pepo | reverse complement strand
TTTTTTTTTTTTTTTTGTTATTTATTTTCTTCGACACTGAGTTTAGGTCATATGCTCATGGGTTTTTCATAAATTCGGGATCGAATTTTCAATTATGATATAATATTTTAATTAGTTGAATTAGGTCAAATAGAATGTTTAGCGGGTGAGAAATTTAGAATTTTGTAAATCAAACTAAAAAGTAAAAAGTTTGATTTAATTATGATTTTGTTTTGAAATGGGTTTGAATTTTTATTTATTGAATTTTTGGTTATTGAAGTCATAAAATAATTTTTTTTATCCTAATATTTGCATCTTTATATTAATTTCTTGATATAATTTGGAATGTTTTATTTTAAAATCTAATAATTTTGAAGTAATGTTGACGTAACATTGATGTAACCAAGTAACAACTCTTATCATCTATTAATGATAAGCTTAATTAAAGATTAATTAAGGTATATTGTTCAATTAATCAGGCACCTTGTATGTTAACCTATTAAACACACAAATTTATTAATTTTATCTAAAAAAATTATCCACTTGGAATTTGTTTAAAATAACATGACCGACTTTGTAATTTCATCGAAAATTAAGGTTAAAAGAAAATAATTAAATTTTTTTAAAAAAAAACTTAATTTTCCTTTATATCTGCTGAGCGATTCTCTCTGCTCTTTGCTCGGCCCTCCCTTTGCTTTCTCTACCTGGAACGCCTTCTTCTTCCTCCGTTCCGATTCTGTTTCCCCGTTCTCTCAAATCCCTCGATCTCACAATTCCCTTTTCCACTCCCCATTTCTGAAAATTTAGGGTTCTAATTCGATTTCTGTGCCTAATTTCTTCATCCATTTTGTTTTTTGTTCGTATCAATTCGTTTGATTCCTTTATGATTCTCCCTTTTCCTCTAGGGCATCTTTGATTTCCTTGTTGTTGTTGTTTCTCTCTCCTCTGTTAATCTGTGTGCGAGTGTGAAGAAGGAGCTTGAAATCAATCAACACCACCGCCATGAAGGTCCACCCATTGCCGAGGAATCGTAGTATAATCGTTCGTAATAACCCCAATTCGAGAAGCTCTCTCGAGAATCAATCTCTTCTGAACCACAAGAAACTCAGTAGATTACCACATATTTTCAGTCGGGTTCTTGAGCTTCCATTTCGATCTGATGCGGACGTTTTGGTGGAAGAGAATCGTGATTGTTTTCGATTCGTTGCTGAAACTGATGGTAGAATTAGCGATCGAGTAAGGGCTCATGCTGTGGAAATCCATCCTGGGGTAATTAAGATCGTTGTGCGTGAAAATGAATCGTTGGAATTGGCAATTGATGAGCTCGAATTGGATATGTGGAGGTTCCGGCTACCGGAGACGACGCGGCCGGAGCTTGCGAGTGCCGCCTTTGTCGACGGAGAGCTTATAGTTACTGTTCCAAAGGGTAATGAGGAGGAGAATTCAGAAGATGGTGGAGGAGATATCTGGGGAGATGGGAGCGGGAGCTTCAGAGATGGAATGGAAGGTCGGCTTGTTCTTGTACAGTAAATTGAATCCTTCCCTTTTTTTCCTTTTTTTTTTTTTTTTTTTTTTTTTTTTTTTTTTTTNTGTACTAAGTGCTGGAAATTTACTACATCATTATCAATGTTCTTCCAGATTTCCTGTTAGTTTTCCATTGCTGAATCAGTTCATGACCCATTAAATGATATTTAGAATGAAAACCCAAATCAAATGAATCCATTACAATAACTTGCAAAAACGTAACACCAGCTCGAGTTGAGTACCCCATGTTTGAAATATGGGTTTCATTTGATAGCTCAACTGGATAGTTCTACACAGAAGATGTTGTTTTCATGCTCTCCCTTTGCTTTGATTTGCCAACGCATTTTCTTAGTGGTTTAGCCATGTTCTGAAGCACTTGTAATAATTCTCTTGGCTTGGAAAGTATTGCTTCTTTCTTGTCCATTTATGGGTCCTATATGTGTTCATATGCTCCTTACTTTTTGGTTTTGAAATTTGCAACCATAATGTGGCGCAAAGATTTACATAAAACCTTCTTTTATTAAGCCTGTTCATATCTGCCATTTTTCCCCTTTGATTGTTCATCTGTTTATTTGGGAAACGACTGCCTGCATGCAATGCTCCTTGATATCTTTGTCTTTTTAATGTTCATGTGGGTCATGTTTGGTATCGCTTGAACACGAGATGGTTATCAGTCAAAGTATAAATATTTGATGTTAGAGAAGCATATGTACTCCTGTGTTTTATTGCACAAGGATGGGTAGAAAATTGAAGCACTGCAAATACGAATTTATAGATCATTATAATATCGAGTCTACAAAACTCTACAAAGATCATTATAATATCGAGTCTACAAAACTCTACAAAGATCATTATAATATTGAGTCTACAAAACTCTACAAAGATCATTATAATATCGAGTCTACAAAACTCTACAAAGATCATTATAATATCCTTTTGGAATAAAAAAAAGATTTTAAGTTTTTTTAAGACAACTTTTTATAATCAATGTTTATTTAAAAAAAAAAGAGGTTATTTATCAATTTTTTTGTAATAAAATTTACTTTGATTGCATCACAAAAATACATTCGAAAGGGAAGGAGAAGCCAAATGATGAAGAAAAGAACAGAATAGTCACCCATAGCTGCAAAAATCATGTTCATTCTCAATTTCTGATCTCTTTATTTTGGGCATTTCAAAGTTGTAATTCTAAGCATTGTAGTCAAAAGAAAGTACCTCTTCTGCAAGCAGCGATAAGAAGCCTGAACCAGACAGACAGGATCCTTACTGAGTTGGAAGCCAATGACAAGCAATCCATCGAGCAACCAGTGGAGACGAAGAACTTTATCTGAGAAGAGGTCCAATGTTCTCAAGAATTCAAAACATAATTGATCTCATTTGTTCATCTATTCAAATACAAAAGTAACAAAGATAATAATTATGAGCACAGATAACTGTTTGGTCAGTAGAAAATCTAAAAAGACATGGCATTGAAAATTTGATTTGAAGGCCTACCGTGAAAACTCGTTGCAGAGGGTAATGCACCAAGATATCTCTACTCTACACTTTTTCAGTCAACTCCATGACTCCATAGTTTCGGTATTTTGATTGCAGAATCCAGCTTGTTGAGAAGTTGACGCCTTTTCGTTGTACCTCGCTTCATGTGAAGCCATATGATACACAGTAAACACCTGATAAAGACCGACTATATAAAGGCTAAATGAATCATAATGGCCAATGGTGCCCATGTCTGTCTAATCAACTTCAAAACCAAAGTCCTCCTTCAGGATATCTTTAGGAGTTCGTCCAAATCCATCAGCAACCTTTTCCATTCTCTTCAGTTTCTTTACTTCTCGTTTTATTTGATCCACTCTATTTGTTACATTATTCTGAAAGGCCTTTTGTCTAGTTGATGACGTTCGATGTCTGAGTTCAGTTTGTTCCTTGCCGAGTTGCAGAAATAGATTATGTAGATAATTTTTATGTAACAGAAGCTTTTCTTCTGCCAAACTGTACTCGAACTCTTGTGATCTCTTCAGTGCCTGCAGAACCTGTTCAATCTCGTCTTCCAGTTTTAGGGATTCAGTCCAATGATCAAAAGGGGTGGACATAGTCCATTCTGAGCTTATAAAGGAGTCTGAAGTGCCATGAGAACTTTCTGTAGAATTCGCGCTACCATTTGCATCTGCGTATAAAATACAAAATCGTCCTCTTAACAGGCAAGAGTATCAAAGATTGATTGTGTAAATGGTTGGTGAACATACTAGATCTTTGGCACATTATATCACTAACCACATTTAGAGACGATGTTCTTAAGAAGAGTTTGCTGCAGAAGTAATGATACACTAGTAACTAGTTTTACAATTTCTCAGGCTTATACTGCAGAAGGAACTTAACCATGCTATTTGATTTGAAGAAAAATTACCAGTGCAATTCGCTGAGATGTCTTCATCCATCTTCCATATATGTTCCAAGCAAGTCCCAGTTTTAAGCTGACGCAAGCATTCAAAGTCGAATAGCATTGTTAAGTTCTCAGAGTAGCATAAGCCTAAGAAATTATAAAATTAATTAGTAGTTGTAGAACTTTCTAGTTATACCTTTGCAATGTTCAATTCAATATGTCTCAACAGTTCCTTTGCTCTCATTTTGTGTGAACCACGCAAAATGCGGAAACCAATGCCTAAGAACTCCTCAATGTCATCACAACAATCGGTTGATAGACATAACTGCAAAAATGTTTCAACATGTGATACCAAATCTGTTCTAGCATCACAACGTCGACAATAATACTCAGCATCCAATCCAATGCTCCCCCTAACTGTCCCAGCCATATATGATTTGAGACCACATTTTATATGAGCATGATGTCCACAAATATCCCCATCACCTACCTTTGCTTCACATTTAATATAGCTATAACTTTTCCTGGTCATGTCTATAATCTTGGAACAAAGTATACAGCAGCAATCGCGGCAAAACCGAGATTCGCTGCAGCAAATATCACAGGACATGGATTTTAATAAAGATGAGTTTTCTACAAGAGATAAACTATTACAGTTTATATTTCCAGCCTTGCAACCCACAATCTGGGAATCAGATGCTGTGCATTCTTTCGTCTCTTTTGAGGGAAGAGGGCATGGATCTTGTCTTCCTCGCACACCTAAAATAAGATGACACTTTACAATCAGGATCTTTACAAAAAAAAAAATACAACAGTTATTATGAACTCAAGGACACAGTTGTACAGCAACAGACACATACTCACACTCTGCAAACATAATAATTAATGATATAGAAATAATATGGAGAGAGTCCTAAGCTGTCAAGCTTGTTAGCCATTATCCCGACAAAAAAGAACCAACCGGCGAATAAGATCTAAATTCTAATAAGTAAGAAAGGGAATGGCAATAGTTTCTGAGACTACCTGAACTTAAATACTAGGTGCAATGATCTAACCAAAAGAATTTACTATGAGGTTATAAAAAGAAAGTAATAGAGACTACCTGTCACAAGAAAGACGAACCTAATGCAACGTAAATTCAATGCATTACATGATCATGAGAAACCTTTTCATTTAAGACAATTATTTCTACGTCAGGAATATATCAGCTTTAATGCGCATTCAATTTCAATTAACAAAACCATCAATCTTGCATTTCAGATACAAGAGGCAAGCCGAGAATGCTAGAACAGAGATTTATAATGAAGTTTATGGAACTACAACAGCAAAATTTCTTGAGCTAACCTTGCGCTGAGGCCGACTTTTTTGCTGGTATCTTCCAACAGAATGAGGCAAAAAATGCATCAACGTTTACATTAGGGTTCACAGACTGGATATATCTTTCAACTGAAAGCTTGCTTGCAAGAAGCTGCCCTCTATGAGATGTGTTCTCAGGAACAACAAGACAGCGAGGAGGATAAAGGTACCTATCCAGAAAATGGCCAGTTATAGCAACTCTCTTCCCCACCCTCCATCTTCAGTTATCACCGGGATTGGGCCAATTTTCAGGAGCATATGGCAAACCCTCCCCTCCTTCATCTTCAGAAACTGGCCTAAGGATCAGATCACTTTTATTTAACTTAGGTGTGATGCAATTTATATTCTCAAGAACTTCAGGCTCCACTGGATCCCCAGACATCTAACAATGATCGAGGAAGTAAGCACAGACAATTCTTATTAACATTCATCATCAGATACTGGCAACTCATAAAGCAAAACCATACAGATAACTCTCAACTCTTATGATCAAGTTCCAGAACAAACAAAAAGTATTAAGAGGGATGGACGGAAAGAACAAAAGGTACATGAAAATATGAAGCCTAGGAATATGACACCAGATAAAAGGGAAGACTTTCTTAGGCATAAAACTTATAAAAATTTGATTTAGCTATTTACTTGGTACATAAGATAATTAAAATTTTGCTTGGTTTCCTAAGAACGATTTTATAAAGTATGTTATAAAGCAAAAAACCTGTGTGAAAGTAAAGTTGATAAAAATTTGCTTGTTTCTCCCTTTTTTCATTTTTTTTTTTTAGGACTCCGACCTCAAGAGGAATGAGTACACGTGAATTACCGCTAAACTTCCATTTCAAATTCTTCAAAAGGTATACTTCCGGTAACTCTTATTCCTCGTTTTTCTTTTTAAAAAATCTCAATTTTGTATGCAAATGCTGGAAACAAAAAGATGCAGTTCTTTCTATGTTACTTTTTTCTAAAAACCATGTATAAAAGCACCCTTCTGTCACTTTTACTTATAACTTCCATAATAAATACTAAAAATAAAATATAACATAATAATTTTGGAAGTTTTACTTTTTAAAAGTTACTTGTCTTGTAAAAAAAAAAAAAAAAATTTAATTTAAATTTTGAGAGAAAATTTCTACAATGAAGAAATAAGGAAATTAATAATAACAATTACCAAGCACGTTCATGTTTTTCTTTCTTCGAAATCAGGAACAACAAACACAGAGATGAGAATCAATAAACTATGAAATCCGCCCTAAATAATTTTCTGCCTCTAACTCTGCAGGAAAGAGAAAAGGATTTTCAAACCTCATTCACTCACACCTATGCTAGTCAACGAAGATCGTCCAGATGATAAAGCTCGGCTTGAAGAATCCAATCGCACATCCAAAGAACTTTAGGATTTGCTTTTTCCAGTAATCATTCCTTCATCTGCAAAACACGAAGGAAACAAAAACAAAAAAAAAACAAAAAAAAACTAAGCAATACAGAACAGCCTCAAGCGGTAAATGAATCAAAGAACGATGAAGAGAATGAAAGTACCGTAATCATAACTTAACAGTATAACATTGTTGAGAGAGAATGGAGAAAGCGGAGGGATCAAGCAGAGAATAATTTTCGCGGGAATAAGAAAATGTAGAAGAACACAGCAGGACGCATAGGAAGTTAAGAACTTGAGCGAAAAGTTCATACGGCCGAACGGCGGCGTGAGAGAGAAAGAGGGGCGAATTGCTTGACGCCTTTCCATGACTTTGATGGACCATGAAAGTAATGGACCTGACGGCCCAATACGACATTAGGCCCAACTAATGTCCATTTTTTTATTTAATCAAAATAAAAATAACATAAAAATAAAATATTTTTCTCCAATCCATACCTCGATCGTTGCAAACTTATCTCCACGTCTTGTCTCGTAAACATCTCTATATCAAACAAATAAAAATAAAAAATTAATCGAAACCTCGCCTTTCTATCACAATTGTTGAACTAGACATGTATCATCGATTTGCAATATATAAATATCAATTTGAGCATTATTCAGCTAGTGAATAGATTTATATTATAAGTCAAAAGTCCAATTTATTTAACTTCTCCGTACTCATATGTTATTTTTAACTAATAAAACTAATCTTTAGTACGTGTAGTTGACCCACGAACCTTAATCGCTCCAACGAGGGTCGGGAGTATTCAAAGCCAACAATCCAAATAACTTGAGAAATCCAATTGGAATCTCGAGGATTTCGTAAAAATTTTAAGAGCTAGTTGATCTCTCACTTCTTATTTTATTTTATGCCTCAATTCTCTCTCTCTCGAGCTGAGTCCAATGTTAACGAAGCACGGTCTCAATACCATCAATTAAGGGACTAAATTGAAATTTTAAATCAATAACGAGTAAATCGAAAAAAAATATTTAAATATTTAAACTTTGTATATTTAACCCGGATAATTATGCATATTTATATTATAATTTAACCTACATTATACTATCTCTTCAAAATTCATGTTTTTAGACAGAGAATAAATTTGGACCAAAAAAAAAAAAAGACTAATAATAACTCAAACAGAAAGAAATGAAATAATTTTAATTTTAAAAAATAAAATAAAATTCGTTAATAATTTTAATTCATAAGTCTTTTCATTTCGAGAAATCAAATTAAGAGCATCGAACTATTTACGTAAGAGGGAGAAGAAGGGATCATCATCCATTTACGAAGTTCCAATTTTGAACATCGATGACAATAATTCTTGGAAGATTTCGCTTCGGTCCAATGGCAGATTGTTTAATTTCTCTGATGAACATAGATCCTACATTCTTCTAGCGACTTCCCTGCAAGTTTTCTTCGTATACATCATCAATTGCTCTGCTACCTGTTCGAAATTTCATCCTCCTTTAATCTCAGTGTATTTTCGATGTCGTAATCCAATAATTCGTTAGGTGTTCATGGAGCAAATTTTCCAGATCTTCCACGTACAGGGGAGCTGCAATGGAAGGAAGCATAGCGGAATTAGATCCATGGAAGAAGATCGAGAAACTCCGGAAGGTAATTTTAATGTAACAACGTTTGGATTGAGAGAACCAAGAGAAGACATCAGAGGCGAGATTCAGCGATTTCTGGTGAGAATCGCCACCGCCCCATTTGTTATCAATGGCCATTTGAAGGCCGTCCCACCGAGAAAACACCGACGAAATAGCCATTTCGAGGCTGGAGATTGATCCTGCCTTGTGATTGATTGAGGTTAATCCATTATTCGGCTCCATGGATTAACCTCAGAGCTTCGTCTTCGTCTTCTCCTTCCTCCAAACCCTAGAAATCTTATTTTTCTTTCTCCTCTTCTAATTGAATTATCAGAGAGAGAGACAGAGAGAGAGAGAGAGGGCGGTTGAATTGAGAAATTAATGGCAGAATCGGGCGGAGAGAAAAGCGGAGAACTNAGAGAACCAAGAGAAGACATCAGAGGCGAGATTCAGCGATTTCTGGTGAGAATCGCCACCGCCCCATTTGTTATCAATGGCCATTTGAAGGCCGTCCCACCGAGAAAACACCGACGAAATAGCCATTTCGAGGCTGGAGATTGATCCTGCCTCGTGATTGATTGAGGTTAATCCATTATTTGGCTCCATGGATTAACCTCAGAGCTTTGTCTTCGTCTTCTCCTTCCTCCAAACCCTAGAAATCTTATTTTTCTTTCTCCTCTTCTAACTGAATTATCAGAGAGAGAGAGAGAGAGAGAGAGAGAGAGAGGGCGGTTGAATTGAGAAATTAATGGCAGAATCGGGCGGAGAGAAAAGCGGAGAACTCTTTGGATGGAAAGAGAGAAACATTTGGGACTTTTTTTACCACTCCGTCGTCATTTGAACCGTCCTCGTCGCCGGCTCTGTCCAAAACAATCGTTTTATTTCTGCTCTGTTCGACCCAATGACTTCACCTCCACTGGCCTTCGCATGGCCATGACAGAGCTACACGATTAAGGAGGGATCAATAAACGATGTCTTAGTCGGGTGGAGTGCCGTCGACATGTTCGTGAAATTGGGTGTTATTGAGGATGCGTACAAGGTGTTCGTTGAAATGCCTCACCGAAACCTCGAGACGTGGAATGCGTATATATCCAATTCTGTGCTCCATGGGCGGGATGAGGACTCTACCATTGCATTTATTGAGCTACTTCGAGTTGGTGGGAAGGAAGATTCAATGATGTCTGTGCTTTTCTCAATGCGTGTTCAGAGAAACTAGGCTGGGTGCATGCATGGGTTCATTATTAGAAGTGGGTGTGCGCAGAATGTATCTGTTTCAAATGGGTTGATAGCTTTNCGCATGGGTGTCAGCTACATGGGTTCATTATTCGAAGTGGGTGTGCGCAGAATGTCTCTGTTTCAAATGGGTTGATAGCTTTTTATGGGAAATGTGGGGAGGTTGAATGCTCTGAGATGGTTTTTGACAGAATGGGAGAGCGGAAGAGAAAATGCCTGTGAGAAACTTGGTGTCTTGGAGTACGTTGTTGGGCGGATACGCAGACAAGGCTGTGGCATTGCTCGAGGAGATGGCATCGATGGTGGGCATGGCGCCGAGCTCTGTAAGCTTGGTTTGTGCATTATCAGCTTGCAGTAGAGCAGGAGATTTGAAATGGGGATGGCAGATTTTCTTAGTCCATGCAAGCAAGGTTTAGTACATATCCAGGGCAGGACTGGGCTAAAGCAGACAATATTTGTTAGCGGTGAGTTTGGACTGTTACAAATGGTATCAGAGTCATTCGAGCGGCGTGTCAACAAAGACGCTGGCTCCTAAGGGGTGGGAGAACCAAACATTTAATATAAGAGTGTGGAAACTCCACTCTCCGTAGATGCATATATGTAATAGAGTGTGTGGTTGGATTATAATTTCTGGAAGTTTTCACCATTCAACATCTGTACATAACATCATCAAATTGCCATCCTTCCCTCTGCATNATGTAAGCTTGGTTTGTGCATTATCAGCTTGCAGTAGAGCAGAAGATTTGAAGATGGGGATTGCAGATTTTCTTAGTCCATGAAAGCAAGGTTTAGTACATACCCAAGGCCGGGCATTAAGCTTACTTAGTAGCTAGGGTTTAGGCGGTTATAAATGGTATCAAAGTCATGTAGGCGATATGTCAACGAAGACGCTGACCTTAGAAGGTAGATTGTTAGGTCCCAAATTAGTTGGAAAACGAAAGAAACGTTCCTTATTTTGGAAACCTATGTCTAGCAAAGGCGTTTTAAACCAAGAGGCTGACAGCGATATGAAATGGGGCTAAAGTAGACAATATTTGCTAACAGTGAGTTTGAACCGTTACAAATAGTATTAGAGTCATTCGAGCGGTGTGTCAACAAGGACCCTAGTTCTTATGGGGTGGACTGTTAGGTGTCACATCAGTCTAAAGAATGAATTGTTAGATGTCACACGATATGTAACGGACTAAAGCATGTGCCGTTGGGTTATAATTTTCAAGTTTTCCCCATTCACTATCTGTACATAACATCATCAAATTGCCATCCTTCCCTCTGCATTCAACACTTGTCCCAACAAGGCCAACCCACCGCAACTGCTTCCCCACATCAATCCCTTCAAACAGCGCACAACAAAATCCAGCTGCCACTCCTGAAAGAAACCACCCATAGTTACTTTTATTTTATGTTGATATCATGAGTCGGGAACAGCCACGTAGGGGTGAAGAACAGCGGCAGCCTNGTTGAGATCATGAGTCGGGAACAGCCACGTAGGGGTGAAGAACAGAGGCAGCCTCGCCGGAACGACGTTGACGAGGGGCAGGAAACCATCAAATACGGTGACGTTTTCAACGTCTCCGGCGACCTGGCTGCGAACCCCATCGCACCACAGGATGCTCGCATGATGGGCAGTGCTGAAACCAGGGTATTGGGGCAAGTGCCGCCGGCTGGTCCGGCCGATATCATGCGAGCCGCCGCTGCTTATAACGTCCGTGTCGGTCTTCTTGGTAACCGTGATGTTAGCTATGCTGCTAAAAACGAAGGCATCAACATTAGCGAGACCGATATTCCCGGAGCCCGTGTCGTAACCGAACGCGTCGCCGGACAGGTTCCCATCTTGAATGTCTCAGATCAATTCATCTCTTTCTTTACCTTTTGTTAAAATTACCAGTTGGGTTCCTTCATTTTTAGATTAAAACTTATTATTACGTTCAAAAAAGTAATTCATTTGTTGGTGGGTGCTTGATTTTTGAAGGTCGTCGGCCAGTATTTGGACACCACGACGGCGATTGAGACAGAGACGACGGAGCAGAATGTAATAACGATCGGAGAAGCACTAGAAGCGGCGGGTCAAACTGCCGGAAACAAGCCGGTGGAACAGAGTGACGCTGCAGCAATTCAAGCCGCAGAGGGCAGAGCAACGGGCAGCAATGCCATATCTCCCGGTGGGCTCACTGCCACGGCTCAATCGGCGGCGAGTTTCAACGCCGGGATGATTCGAGACGAGGACAAGATCAAGCTCAGCTATGTCCTAATGGTATCAAGCTCATAAACTTCATAAAATTAAAGAACAATACTTCTCTGCTTGGGGTAGTGATATTGAATGACTTTTTAATTATTGGGACTAACAGGGTGCAAGAGGAAAACTGGCGACGGACAAGCCAGTGAGCCGGCAGGATGCGGAGGGGGTGGTGAGCGCGGAGCTGAGGAACAATCCAAACTTGATCACTCACCCAGGTGGGGTGGCGGCCTCCATCACCGCCGCCGCGAGGCTGAATGAGGACGGCGGCGCAAATGTATGAAAATAGTGACTTTTTAAGTTCTTATTCTTCCTTTTTGGTTGCTGTATTTGAAGTAAAAAAAATAAAAATAAAAATAAAAAACAATCAGCTGTCTCGTTTTAGAATCTGTCATTTGCTGTGAGTCAGGTTTTTTTTTCTTTTTTTTAGAAAATTAAGGACGGTTCATAGGTTTGGCCTTTTATATTTATATGAATAATTTTTGTTCAATTGAATTTAGACGTGCCCCAAAAAAAAAAAAAAAAAAATTAAATTTTTTATGAACAAACTACTTAATTAATTTTAATATATAGTTTACGTGTTAGTAACCTCAACTACCTTCCATTTATCAACTATTTTGTTTCATTATAGCAGAGACCATTCTAGAGAAACTTTGAGGATAAGCTTAGCGAGTGGTGAACTTAAACTGTTATCTTAAACAATTTTATTTCATTTTAAGTCTCGAGATATAATGACGGAGGTTTTGGTTCACATCATCTTCCAAGAAATCTATCGACCTAATATTAATAATAATAAGTAATCCAACTTAAAAACTTTAAAGAGGGTGAAAATGTAGATTGTCCCAAAAAAATGTATATTTCATGTCGCATTCATTTCCATTTTTGCATATTCCCTTAGGCTCACAAAACTTTATGTGTAATAAAAAGAATATATATTTTGTAACTTTAATTTGCTTACTTTAGTTGACTTCATTTTATAGGCACAACACTTCCTTCCATAAAATCCCCCACTCTCTCTCTCTCTCTCTCTCTCTCTTAAATTACTCTTCAAATTCCCACTTTCACCATTTTCTCTCCTCTGAAAAAGATGTCCACTTTAAAGAAAAAAAGTTTCCACCTCTGGTTTTCCAAGCTCCGCCGCTTTCCGGCCGCCTTGAACCCGTCATCGCCACCGCACACGCCGAACAAAAAACCCCTTTCTCTTGAAAACTCCACCTCCACGGCAGCTGACGACTGTTGCTTCTCCGATGAATCCACCTCGGACTCCGACTCCGACGCCGACGCCGTTGTCCCTGACTTCTCTGCTGCTGTTGCTTCCCACCGCTTCTTCCTCTCCTCCCCCGGCTTCTCCAACTCCATCTTCGACTCCTCCCCCGACCACGCCGTCAAGGTCCGGAAGGTTTCGACGGACCCATTTGTGGATTTTCGAGGTTCAATGCAGGAGATGATCGAAGCCAGAAATCAGCCGGTGGACGTCCGGCGAGACTGGGAGTATCTACTGAATCTTCTCATTTGTTATCTCCAAATCAACTCCCTTGATACCCACAAGTTTATAACAACCGCTTTCTCCGACCTCCTCATTTACTTGCTGGAATCATCCCCGGAGTCACCCTCCGACCACCGTCTGCGGCGGCGGAATTGCCACTTGCAGAACTAATTGATGCAAGAAAAACATCCAAATTTCCACCGTCTTCTTGTTTTACCAATTTCAAGTGAAGAACACAAGAAATGAATAAGAAAAAACGATCAAATTCAATGAAATTCAATGATTTGATAATAATCAAATGGGTTAGCTTTTATTGATCTTGTTTTTGCAGGAGAAAGCTTAGTAGTTGGTGGAAGTTGGAATGTTTGTTCTAATTAGAAGACAAAACAGAACAAGGTAAGCGTGGGATATGCAAAAGAAGGAACTTTTTAAAAATAAAATAAAATAAAAAAAGGGATTTTTTTCCCTCTTTTTATTATTATTATTATTTTTTTTTTCTTGGAACATAATTGCTGACAACAAGGGTTGATTTATGTCCTTATAGACAGAAGAAGAAATGAGTGGTCCTATTAGCTTATGTTTGGTGATCACATAAATGCTTCTAATTTTATTTTTCTTTTTATAATTCAGGTATTGTTGTAATATAAAAAATAAATCAAGGAAATAAATATTTATTCAACTAAATATTGATAGTCTAAAGATTAAAAAAAAAAAAAAAAAAAAGTTATTNGTGTGAAAATTTGATGCATCTCAATTCTAGTTAGTACTCAAATAGAAACGCTTTCATTCTCATTTCTATGATTTCGAGTTCGACTTTTTTTTTCTAAATTTCCTGATACTTGACTCTACCTATTTGATTTTGATATGAATTTATTTTTTTAACTCATTCATTCCTATAAGCTTAATGTTTTTTTCGATCTAACTCGTTTGCACATTACTGCATACTAGACACAAGATAGATTTTCCAACGAACAAGACTTTTTTCGAATACGTCAATTCATTTGGGATCCTGCCTATCCACTCTTTTTCCTACTCAAATATTAGCCTTTTGTCTATGTGTTTTCGCATCGAGAATTCTTTGCAGACGAAGAGATGTCAAAGGGGCTGCTTACTTCCCAAACAGATCCTCTCATATGTATATATAAACGCTGGTTTATCAATAATATGTAAGAAAAGTACTTCGGATTGTTGATTCATCACCAGAGATGGCTTAGAACTAATAGTTCATTATCTAATGGATTTTTCTGTTCTAATACTCCATCCGAAAGTTATCAGTATTTATCAAATCTGTTCCTATCTAACGGAACGCTATTGGATCAAATAACAAAAACATTGTTGAGAAAAAGATGGCTTTTCCGAGGTTCTGGGGTGAAATGTTTGTTGAGTATTGAAAGGTATTGAAATGGGTCATTGAGGCAAAATCCATCCAGAAATTATATACTTGGGGCTATATAAGTAAGCATGGCAGCTTTGATAAACCCAATATCATGAGAGAGAGATTTGAAAGGAGTTTTGTTTCATTATGGAGTAAAGGGGACAAGGAGAAGAGGATCCTAAGAGAGATTTCAAGAGGGCATCTGTAAAGTCAGACATTCTTTGAGTATTTTTATGCATATTTTTGTTTTAAGACCACTAATTTGATTTACTATCAAACATTTAGGGTTTGGTTTGGAGTATGTTTTATGTAATTACCATATTTTACTCTATGATGTTGGAGTAAAGTATGTATATTTTATCATCAGTGCCTCATTTGGTGGCTCAATACTTCAAGATTTAACTTCATTTATCCCTAGATAGAGATAGCTTTGCCAATTTGGCAATGGTGATAATATGAACAATTATGAATGAGAATTAAATATTCACGTCTATTCTTCAGATATCGGACCGAGTTTTGGTCGAAAAAGGAGTTCGGGATTCCTATAGCTGAGAGAGGATAGGGAGGCTTCCATACATGAGATGTAAACTCTGCAAATTTAAGAGATTCCAATGGGTTCTATTCAAAGAGACTACTTTGTGGTTTCATGTAGCAAGGTAGAAAGGTTGAATCTGAAAGCTCTGAGTACAGAATTCATTGCAACACAATCAAACTAATGAATTGGTGAAGAGGTAATCTAAGACTCAGAAAATTTTCAATATCATAACACTAAAAAGTTAGTTCCCATTCAATCTTTTCCCTCAAAATCATCTATGTACCAAAAAGGTTCTGAATCTTCCTATTGAACTGAAAGTTTAAACAAAATTTCACACAAATATGCATTATAGCAGTGAACCATCTGGATGAAACTTTAAGGTTTAGCACTACAAGAATATGATTAAAGTTCACGATGGGGTTGGGTTTAGTTTTCACCTGCAGGGCCTACGAGGACTCCTTGAGCTGCACCTTCTTTCCGCCCACTGTCTTCCTCCTTAGCCTCGCCATCAGGCTTTCTAATCTTGATCTTGTATTTGGCCTCCAAGTCAGCAATCTCCTTCTTTTTCTTCTCCAAGGCCTCATTGAGTCTGGAAATGACCTCCTCGATTCCCTCTTTGTTGCGTTGAACGGCGGGCAGAACCTCCTTGATAGTTCTTTCCACCAGCACTCCCCCAATCATTCTGTAGCATCTTCTTGATGGATCAAGTGGTTCGATTGCAGAAATGACAAGAGAGTGCTCACTCGCTTCCATTTCGAGTTCTGTGATTTTTGAATATATCTGATTGAGTTCAGACCTTAAAGCACCGTACATGTTTGCAACCATTTGCTCATTTACGGGTTCCTTGCGTTCACTCTCACTTGCGCTTGCCATTTTGATCTGTAATGTGGTAGAAACTTGGTAAACAACTTAAGAAACTAGTAGAATTACTTTAAACATTCATCCACGCATGAAATATCCAACACAACTCCCAACACCAAAAATTCTAGCGTGAGTTGTGTATGTGTGTGATCATGGATTGGTTTTGCAAGGAATGGCTCTTTGACGGAGGATGGCAACTCCCAATACCAAAAATTCTAGCGTGGGTTGTATGTGTGTGATCATTGAGATGATTTGCAAGGAATGGCTCTCTGTTGGAGGATGAGATCACATTCGTCTTAACAGATGTAGAAAGCGCAAGACAGAGGGTGATGAGGGTACATGTGAAGGTTTTCTTGAGCCAACAGTATACTTGTGGTACTACATGAGTATGGTTGCACCCTTGATTTTAAACAAGATCGAAAACTGTACAAGGGTTTTATTTCAGAAAAGAAATTGTTTAACTTTATATACTCAAACATCTCGACAATAGAAAAGCAAAATCAATAATCTCACAGAAAGTATAAATAAGATCATGACAGAGGGGGGGATCTATAACAATATTACTCAGTATATCAAGGAAGTTGTCTTACGTCAAAAGGGCAACCTCATGATCTTTCTTCATCCGACTTATGCTAAAGGTGGCTTTCCAACTTTTCTGGGTCTCTTTTGCTGCTTAATCTTTACTTTCACATTAATCCCATTATCAATGACAGACTGAAGCACGATTTGAAGCTTCCCTTCTATCCTCTCGCCTTTTCTTGGAGTGTATACCAGATTGTGGATATCATCAGCCAATGCTCTCTGGGCCAAAACAGCCCCCACAGCAGCACAGGCAGAGGAATCCTTCCTTGAAGTCAGGTCAAATTTCATGTCCTTAGAAATTGAATGTGCCACAGCAACCACCTTACTGGTGCCCCGGTGAATGATGCAGGCTCGAACAGAGGCTTTTGATATGTATATATCAAGACAAAATGGCTCATGGTAAGGGGCAGTAAGCTGATTAAACGTGGGTGTCCTAAGCTTCTTCTCAAAGTCATTGTTCTCCTCCCTTTCAATTATTACATATTTGTTCTTCAAATGTTCAGGAAGCTTTACATGGCCACTTGCCAAATGATTATTGGGTTTATCATTGACTTTACTTTTGTTTTGCTGCGTATCTTCCCTTTCCTTTATAGATTTTTTCTTCCGATGAAAATCAAAGCTAGATTCTTCAAACTCTTTGGAACCTCGATCAAGTTTATAGAAGAGATTTCCCCGGATTCTCATGTTGTCAATATCATCAAACTCTGAATCACAATAATCAATTGGATCATGATCTTCATCCTCTAAGAAGTATCTATTATCAAAGCCAGATGAGCCCTTCTCTCTCCCTTCCCATGCTCGAGCTAAACCAAATGAAACTGCCCAAGTATCATCGTCTATAAGTTCAACATCATAAGCAACCGAATGAGGTTTACCCTCAGGAA
The DNA here is from genome assembly GCF_002806865.2 of Cucurbita pepo subsp. pepo. Taxonomy (NCBI): domain Eukaryota; kingdom Viridiplantae; phylum Streptophyta; class Magnoliopsida; order Cucurbitales; family Cucurbitaceae; genus Cucurbita; species Cucurbita pepo. Next base: position 1,699,565 of record NC_036645.1, on the reverse strand, counting down.
ACAGTGGAGATGGCTGAGGCATGGATGAACCATTTACAATGCTATCTGAATGAGCTACCCTTTCATTCTCGCTTCCAAGGATTCCCTTGGCTAATGCTTTTGAGCCAAAACCGCAGGCCCTCAATACAAAGTGAGGGCTAATTAAAGAAAATCCTCTCCTTAAGAACATGAAGCCACTTTAAATTTTGAACAACCAAGGATCCTGACCACCAATTTACATGAATATCAAATGCCTAGGACAAAAACACAATAAAACCCGTAGTGAATGAATTAACTCGTAGAAGCAAAGCATCAAACAGATGGGCTGCATGATTGATGTTGTAAACTTCCACAATTAACTTTGTTCAATTGAATTTGACGTAGGAGGGAAACTCATAAATGTCTTAATTCCTAAAATTGCATCTAATTTGCAATTTGGGTGGATTGGTTAAATCCAGAAAAGCAAACCAATCCAAAAAAACTCTCCTTACATTTCATCCATGGTGGTCAGAAATCCAATCCCAGTGGTGAAAGTCAATTAAGCATAAGAAATGGCCAGTACAGATATCCCTCAAATCAAACTAAGAATCTGGCTTTGCAGACCGCACAGACTTCCTTCTCCCCTGCTCACAATGTAGGAAGGCCGGAAATCCACTTTTGGCATAGATGGGATTAAAATCATGAAGTTGAATTTTAAATAAGACAACTTCCTTGATAACTTAAACCTATAGATAACCTTCACAGTTCATTTTTAAAAAAACAGCTAAACCATAGTCTGATATCACCACAACCCATCCCCCAATTACTAGTCATTTACCAACAAAACCTCGTAATTTCATTGAATAAGGACAAAAACAATACTAACAACGGAAAGGAAAGTAAAAGAAGAGTACTCTAGGTTCAACCACAGTTTAAAAGCGCAATACAATATGAAGCCAGAACCGTTGAATAGTGAATTGAGTTCTAGCTCGATATGTTGGAATAAAATCTGAAACCACCATCTACTATAGTTCATAATACAACAAACAAGCACCTGAGACTCTAATTTCAGAGAAATATCATAAAGAAAATACAGTTGCTCAAACAGCTGTGAGCTGAGCCAAAAGGTTTTGGCGCCAATATACAAAAACACAGCAGTCAGCACGAGGAAGGCCAAATTTCAAAACAAAAGCAACTACTCCAAATTTCTGCTAAAGAATATTTAACAACCAACTTAAAGACGAACCCCCGGTATAAGTCCAAGCACAAAATAAAACAGATACCAAAACCTAATCTCAGTCGAAGCCGCAAGCAAAACAGGTGCATGATCCGCAAAGAAATTAAAAGCATTCGATCGCAAACTTAAAAAATAGTGTATGGAAGGGAATAGTACTTGATCAACGCCGTTAACCGGTGCTCGGAGTGAAGCCAAGTGGTGAGCGATTCGGAGGGGCGACGCGCGCAAGCTGCTGCGAGACTGCGAACAGCGGAAGGTGAAAGTGAGGCAATTGGGTCACTTCGCGAGGGCAGTTTGGGACTTGACCTAAGATGTTCAATTATTATTAAAAAAAATCCCATAGTTTTTTACTAGATAATTATTTTATTAAAATAATTATAGTAAAAAAAGAATATTTAAAATAAAATAAAATACTAATCATTTTAATTTAAAACTAACATAAGAATATTTAAGTTTTTTTTTTTTTTTTAAGGTTGAAAGGCAAAATATATTTTTATTAATTTAAATATAAACATATTTTCAATAAATTTTTTATTCTACAAAGCACTACTATTTATTACGTCATTCTCCTAAATTGATCAAATTATTTTTTATTTTTCTAGAAATAATAAAAATTATGTAAATCCCAAAAGATTTTACACTAAAAAAGAGGGGGAAAAGGGTATAATTGTAATATTGGCGTCGGCGGCGCTTTCTGAATGGTCATTTGCCACCCAAATTTTATTCCAAACAGTTTGCCTTTATAGACCATTCCCCTGCGTTGGATGCCATAACTTTTCTTCTTCTACGTTCCTGTGGCGGGGTCCATCTCTGTGAGCAAAAAAATGGAAGCTACCATCGTCGATTCAGACAGTAGACCGACGATCATGATCACCAACGACGATGGAATCGATGCGCCCGGTATTCGCGCTTTGGTTCGTGTCCTCGTCTCCACTAAGCTGTACAACGTTCAAGTCTGCGCGCCTGATTCGTACGCCTCTTCTCCTTTTTGTCCTCTCGCTTTCTTTTCTTTTTCCAATTTGCAAGTGTTGTTGTTTGAAGCTCATGATCATAATCTGTGTACAAGCTCGTGTGTTTTAGTTGGTGAAATTTTGTTCGTTTGTCTGTTTGTGTTTGGTGGTAATTTTTGTCTGGTTTTCAGTGCACTTGATGTTCCTGTTTGTTCATTTTGCACGTGCCTTTGCTAACTTCTTTCCTTTAGAATTTGATGGCCTTGTATTGCGTGAATTGAGATATTAGGAACTGTTTTATCGGCAGTGTTCTTATTTTTTAATCAATATGTTATGATTGGGTTATTGTTCGTAAGATATTAGCTAAAACAAGTAGTTTCCGTTTGTTTTGTTTAATAATATATATGAGATACGTATTTGATATTGTGGGGTTGTTTCTGCATTATACAGGGAAAAGTCAGCTGTCAGCCAGTCTATTACTTGGCGTCATCCTATTTCTGCTAAGAGAGTGGATATCGAAGGAACCACTTCTTATGCTGTTTCTGGTGTGTTCTTTTGTTCTCTAATTTGAAATATGTAGCTTCCTTTTCGTTTGACTTTGAAATTGTACACCTTACCTATAAATGTTTAGTTCGTTGGAGGTTTAGAAAATGTAAATCTTCAATAGGCCTATAACCCCAAGTCCCCTATGGTTAGTTCGTTGAATTTTCTACTTTCTTATGTCCTACAAATAAGCCTGACAATGTTAGAGCTCATAGCAATCCTACGAAGCTGTAGCAGTGTGATAGAGTAATGAAGGGTTGGAACGTTTCGATAATTACGTTCAAATGGGGCCTTAGTAATATAAAAGGACTGTTGACATTTATTGAGATATCTGCTTTATTCCAATCTCAAATTACATATCATTCAATAGTTATTTCTCATGGTCACTTTTACTTGATGGATTTGACTTCAAGCTTTGGGATTTAATGAAATGGACTAAAATGATCTGCAATGCATTGCCTCCCTTCTTGAGATGTAATGTTGGAGTGTTCTCATTTTCATTAAAACCAATTATAAATGATTTGAACTTCATTCTAGCTGATGTTCAATATTGCTTTCAGTGACTTAATAAGGTTTTAAGGTTTCGTGCTTCTGCAGGAACTCCTGCTGATTGTACTTCTTTGGGAATATCTGGAACTCTCTTTCCGTCAAAACCAGATCTGGTAGCTTTTTTTCCCTTTTACTTCATGGTTTGACTGCAGTATATTTTGTTATCTAGCTTTTTGTGCCTTACTCGCTTTAATTTACTTAACATGTGGATAACCTGACAAGAAGTTAGCGTTTATATTGACTCAAGAAATGTTGTTTCTCAACCTAGACGTGTGTCTGTAATTGCAAATGTGGATTATTTTGCCAAACAACAACTTAATGTTGGATGGTAATGCTTCTCGCAATGTTATCACTAATGATTTATGAAGTTGGTGCATACAAGTTGTAATATGTTTAGCTCTTCCTGCTTATTTATGTATTGTACTTTAATTGCAGGTAGTCAGTGGCATAAACATGGGTAGCAACTGTGGTTATCACGTGTTAGTACAAATCTTGACATACTTTCCCTTATGTAAATCTACTTTGACAGTTCGGCTATCAGTGATATTTAAGTATCAAATATGTACTCAGCATGATATGTACATGCACGTAGTGTTGGCAAGAAAAGTTTGCACTTAAAGTATCAAATCACGTGGAAGCCACTAAAGCTCCAATAATTGTTTATCTAACAAGTTAAATGTGCTCTTGAATAAAATAGTGAAGAAAGTATCCTTTTGCTACAAGCACATGGAAACACCGGGAAATAATATTCCCTAAAGCTTTTTGACAAAAAAAATTAGTACAATTCTAAGAAGTAGAGACACTTTAGTTTGGTTTGTGTGTCTTTATTCGACACATGTCGGGCACTTGGACACTTCAACAATTGTTGGACACAATACTTGTTAGCACAATGGATATATGTTAGACACCAACCATAGAAAGTCAATATATTTGTCAACATTTGTTTGACACGTATCAAACATTTGAATACTAAATAGGCACCTAATAATATAGGATGAAAATACATCAAATTCATTTTTTAAGCTTGTAAATCCATAAACTTATTGATTTTTAATTTCTATCTGATATAAAAATAAATTATATTTTAATAAACGTGTCCTTGCTTTCACCATGTCCTAGATTTTAAAAAAAAATGTTGCATCTATATTCGTGCTTGTTAGGTACAATTTTTTCCCCTTGTATTATTATTATTATTTTTTTTTTTTGTAATATAATTAGGTACCAGTCACAAGTACTAGGTCAACATAGAGAGTTCTCTATTTGTGGTTGAAAAGGATTTTGTAACTTTATTGAAGCAGTCATTCATTGAAACTGCAGTGTATATTCCGGAACAGTAGCTGGTGCTCGAGAAGCCTTTTTTAATGGCATTCCTTCGGTTTCTTTATCTTATGACTGGTACGTATAAAAACTCCATGCATTGCTGCTAGACTTGGTCATTTCACTGTTAAGTAATATCTGTTGAGATAGGCTCCATTTTCCTATCAAAAAAGATATGTACCATTTTAAAAAAAAAAACAAGAAAGGTTTCAAATTGTAGAGCAGTGGATGCTGTCATCTCGGTTGAAAATTTTGTCCATCATCTGAATTATTAATCTACGTATATCTCATTATTTTAGGTATTATTAGTCTTTACTCATTTGACTTTTCTTGTCATGGAACTTCAGGGTTGGAGGTAGGAGCAATATAAATGACTACACACTTGCTGCTGAGGCTTGCTTGCCCATAATAAGTGCAATGTTAGCTGACGTCAAGGCTCAAACTTTTCCTCAAAATTGTTTCTTGAATATCGATTTTCCAACAGATATTGCTAATCATAGGGTAATAAATATTATAACTCCTAGTGAACATCTTGCCATCTCGTTTTGAGTTACGCTGTAGAAAATATTACGTTGATTGCTTATTTTACTTCCGTGTTATGAAGTGGGTGGTTAGCAGTAATGGATATATAATATATTTTTTGTGTGTATCATTTAGGGATATAAATTAACCAAGCAAGGTCGATGCATGTACAAACTGGGTTGGAGAAGGGTTACTTCTGACTCTCCAGGAGGTAAAATGTTGTCAACAATGACTATGGAGCCAGCATCATCAGTGGAATGTAATACGTCGAATGAATCCGAGCTGTTTACGAGGCAGGTAGGTTCCCCCTACCATTCTATAATTTAAAAAAAGAAAAAAAACATCAACATTGATATCTTCTAGTTTAGAGCTATTATATCCTTCCATTTTCAATGATTTTATTTTATTTTTATGATTATTTTTTAAAATTAATAGGTTGAGTATCTCATTTTCTTTTCCTGTAAATACATATGGGACTCTTTCATCTGATCAAATGAGGCGACTTTTGATGCATCTGTTAAGCTAGAGCTACAAGAAAATGTAGCAAATCTATGGAAACTTCCCCGTTCACCTCAACTCCTCACATCTATCGGGCTCAGTTATCAACTTTAGTTTAGAAATGCTATTTGAAACTTATGCTATGGTTGCTTATCTGGATCCATGGGAGAGTTTTACTGTACTGCTTGCTTAGTTTGAATTCAGCAGCACCCATGGCTGTGAGTAGTAATGATTCTACTTAGCTTGTTAATAGAAGACGGGACCCGTCTATTCATATTTTAGCCCTGTACATCTAGTAATGTGGATTATGAGAAAGCCTTCATAGACATGTATAGAGACGAACAATGAAAATAAAACATGATTGTGATATTCACCATAGGCCTTCCTCAACAACACCCTTGTCCTCGAGGGAGAAATTTAAAGAATTCTTTGATATCTTCACCTTAAGATTTTGCACCGATTTCCTTGAATGTATGCAAGAGTTTGTCTTTTTCTGTACCCTTCAGTTGATTTCATTGTTAAATGGAACAGTGTGTAACCCACTAACAAAAATCTGTAGAACAATGGGATTGTTTGGTTCCAGATTGCTGATTCTTTGTAACATTTAACAATCAGGTCACACCCAATTTGTATTATCAGCTGGAATTATTTTATTTTGGATAATTTGACGATTGTTTAATCATTGCTAGCTTAGCATCACTCGGAACCTTATATTTGTAAATGTTAACTTCAAGTTATTATCTTTGTAGGTAATAAGTCCACCTGTTGATGATGAAGATACAGATTACAAATATCTACGAGAAGGCTATGTGTGTATCATTTACTTTAGAAAATAAAGCTCATAATTATATGATACGCCGACACTAATTAGTGACTCATAATTCGATTTCAGATTACTGTCACTCCTCTTGCTGCCCTGTCTCGTGCAGAGGTAGACTGCGAAAACATTTTGGAAGCTTGGTTGCTTGGTGTGGTTGCTCCGCCATCAGCTTCTGCTTTATAATTCCGTAAGGTTTCTGGGTAATGCCTTTTAAAAGTTTTATACACATTTTATTTTGTTCAAATATCAATAAGCAGATAGAAATAAACACACAGAAGGCATACAGCCTCTGTTCATGTGTCATATTTATCTTTTATGGTCCGTCCCATTTAGTTTTCTTTTCCCCATCCTCCCCCTCACAGTAATCTATGTTCATGAGATGTTATAACGCGAAGTTCATTACAATTTTTTTTTTTTTTTTTTTTTTTTTTTTTTTTTTTTTTTTTTTTNGTGTTACTCAAAATTTTATGTTTTATTGTTTGCAGGTTTAGGCATTTTGTTAGATGATCAGACTTAAAGCAGAGTAGTTTCTTAAGCATTATCCTTCGCTTCATGGTGTCAGAGAGCAGGCCTTCATGCCATGAAAAATAATTCCAAACTGAAAATTGTTAAGCAAAAGGAGCTGTATAAGGCTTATGTTAGCCGATTCTTTGAAAAATGACTCAAGATGACAGAAACTTGAAGTAAGAGTCCTTTTTTTCTTCCAATACCTTGTGAGACTCAATAATGCTCCAGTCAGGTGTATCGTTCTTTGCTTTGGCTGCTGGTTATTGTGTCAAATTTTTATGAGTTGGGATCTAAAACGAAACAACGTTGCATCTGACAACAGTAAGTTTATTAGAATTATTGATCATGATATTAGAGTATGAAGTCTTAATCCATGGAGGATGGTAGAAACGATGTGAAATATCAGATCTTTGAAGTTTTACGATACTCATTTATTATCGTAGTATGATAATGAGACATTTCGAGAGATCTTTGGCTGATCGGTTAGATTCATATAATCGAGTCCTGTTCAACAAGTTCATTCCAAACTACAAATTGATGCAACTAAAGTTCTTAAGCTTGTTGTTGGGAATATCTTTCATTTGCAAGATTGGGATGAGTGAGCAACCTTACCATATAATGAAGCAAATGCCACTTTATTGTAAGATGAAGATTTCAAACCACTAGATTCATCCTTTTTATGGCTCTTTCTATACTTTCATCATCATTATTATTATATATCAAACTTATAAGTCTCAATATTCTACAGAATTTATGAAGAAAAGAGTAAATATAATCAAACAAGTATTCAATTCATGGCATTGGTATTATTTCAGGCAATCTAAGGCAAGAACATCTTTAGGTTACCCCATCTATTCAATAGTTGTCTCATGTCATTATCAGAATCAAACCTTAAACATATAATATTTAGAATTCAACTGCCACCTTAACTGCTGAAATAGACAATGCAACTGTAAGCAGCTACACAAAAATTTAGAACAAAAAAGATGAAAATTGATGAAGGAAAACTTTTATTTTTGAGGTTTTTTTAAATATTTTATGTACATTGGTGGGGAAAGTGTTCTTAGGAGGCTGAAAGTTTCATTGTTTTGTTGTATGGAGTGTGTGATTCCACTAAGATTGACCAAAGCACATGCACATCTTCACAGGGACAGGATTTTACATCTTCATACAGAATATATATCCCTCTTCCTGCATTGAAAAACAACCCCAGAAAATGAAAAAACTTAGAACTTCAAAGCTGGAAATGGTGGCATTGCAGCCGAAAAACATGAACGAAAGCGAGTTCGAAAGGGAAGGAACTTACGTTTTTCGGGGGAAGAATGGAGGCGAAACCAGAGCTTCTTCAATGGGGAGAAGAGGGATTGGAGCCACCCCATTTGGGAAAATGCCTCAGGGAATAGAAAGAAAGAGGAAAGGAGTGATTGTGTGCATTTTATTTTAGCTTAGCTTAGAGAAGAGGGATTTTGAGGCATTCTTTTTACCTTCATTTATTCAAGAACATCATGCATTTCTGATATGGGTATTGGTAAAATGTCTTTTTCAAGCACTTTTTTTCCTTGTAGTACAAGAACCCTTTCTCTTCACCTTCACCACCAATCTGCTGTGCTTTACACACTTCCATCAAATCCTTTTTCTTCTCAAATTTGCATCAAATTCCCTAAAAAAGGCAACTTTTTTAGAGGTTTGAGAGTTTGATCATTGTTTATGTGGGCTTTCCATTTTGGATATCTCTTGTGGTTGAAGACAACAAGAAATGTGTGTAAAAGTTTGTCTTGAAGTGAAGTCCCCAATAAGGGATTGAAGCCCACACGTCCACATGGCCTTTGCTCCCCCAATTGGGTGCCTTAGAAGTGTGCTTCAACTCAACCTTCTTTTCCCTAACTCCCTTTTTTTTTTTGCCTTTTCTCCCTCCCTTTGCTTGTTTTTTGTGCACCCTTTTCCCTCATTCATCCAACATCCACACCAATCAAAATTTGCTTTTCTTGGGCATGATGATTCATATACCAGTCGTGGGCTTTTCATGATCTGGAAACGTCCTCTCAACTGAACTATTTCAGGACGTTCTTAACTCAACCCTTGATGTATCAATTGTAAATTTTTGTTTGAGAAATTATCGAAAAAGTATTCTCTCTCTAGAAATATTTATGGAAGATGTCTGCATTATCAACAAGAGTAAGGTCTCTCTCTTAAGGAGAGAGAGAGTTTTTGTGGGGTGTGGTTATGATTGATACTCTCATTGGAAGTAAAATGAAATGGAAGGTTTTGATTGAATTTAAAAACACCAAAATTCAATTCATTTATTCAAAATAAGAAAAACTGTCACAATCTCTTAACCACAATTTCAATTTCTTGTTCACCATCTCAATTAAATTATTTCTTTTTCTTAATTAAAAGAATTATATTTTTACAAAATGGCCAAATAATATTCATTGCATTTTAGTTTCTTCATTTTTAAAAATTAATTAATTTTAAAAAATTGATATGATGCCACAAAAATTAATATTTCAAATTAATTTTAATATTTTATTATGAGAAACATATATTTGATCCCTTTTTATTTTTATTCAATATTTTATCGAGTTTAGTTAAATAATTATTAAATAATTTAATATTTAATAAGACAAATTTTGAAACACTACCTTGCAGCCCATTTTCTCGAAACTAGCTTTAGATGTGGGCCGTGATGATGTGGGCTTCCTGCCTTCAGCCCAATACAAGCCCAGTCCAATTTAGTCCTTTTCTGGGCTGCTTTTAAAATCCAGGCTAAACTGGAACATGAATGTGGGCCTTGGCCCAATATAAGCCCACGACAACTAGTCATAGAGAAGCTCGTTTGGTAGGTTGGGCCCAATATAAGCCCACGATAACTATACGAGCCCACTACCATGCAGCCCATTCTCTCGAAACAAGCTTTAGATGTGGGCCGTGATCATGTGGGCTTCCTGCCTTCAGCCCAATACAAGCCCAGTACAATTTAGTCTTTTCTGGGTTGTTTTTAAAATCCAGGCTAAGGAACTGGAACATGAATGTGGGCCTAGGCCCAATATTAGCCCACGACAACTAGAGTCATCGAGAAGCTCGTTTGGTGGGTTGGGCCCAATATAAGCCCACCATAACTATAAGAGCCCACTACCATGCAGCCCATTCTCTCGAAACAAGCTTTAGATGTGGGCCGTGATCATGTGGGCTTCCTGCCTTCAGCACAATAAAAGCCCAGTACAATTTAGTCTTTTCTGGGTTGTTGTTAAAATCCAGGCTAAGGAACTGGAACATGAATGTGGGCCTAGGCCCAATATTAGCCCACGACAACTAGAGTCATCGAGAAGCTCGTTTGGTGGGTTGGGCCCAATATAAGCCCACCATAACTATAAGAGCCCACTACCATGCAGCCCATTCTCTCGAAACAAGCTTTAGATGTGGGCCGTGATCATGTGGGCTTCCTGCCTTCAGCCCAATAAAAGCCCAGTACAATTTAGTCTTTTCTGGGCTGTTTTTAAAATCCAGACTAAACTGGAACATGAATATGGGCCTAGGCCCAATTTAAGCCCACTACAACTAGAGTCGTGGTGAAGCCCGTTTGGTTGGGCCCCTGGATAATGAATTAAGGCCCAAGTTGGAGGCCGTAAAGTTCTGTCCAAATATGGATATGATATTTATTTCCAATATATTTTAAATTTGAAATTAAAATTATTGTATACGAGAGAGAATTTTAATATCTTACAAGAAAAAGGAGGGGATTTTCTAACCTACAACCATTTGTAGAATAAATTTTGAAAACCTAGATAAATAATAATGAAATCGTATCGGTGTGAGATCTCACAACGGTTGGAGAGGAGAACCAAACATTTCTTATAAGAGAGTAAAAACTTTTCGCTAACAAACACGTTTTAAAAATTGTGAAGCTGACACCTATACGTAACGAACGAAAGCGGACATTATCTATTAGCGGTGGACTTGAACTGTTACAAATGGTATCAAAGCCAGACATCGGGCGGTGTGACAGGAAGAACAGTTGGAGAGGCGAATGAAGCATTACTTATAAGAGTGTGAGACTAATAGTGATACGTAACGTGCCAAAACGGACAAAATCTAAATAATTGTGACACGTAAGACACGTGAGTAATAAGATGAAGGTTAGGTGGGTAGTTATGACAGCTAAGTAAAGAAGATCGTAACTTCAAAGTTAGCTTTGTTTGTTGGGTGACCTTTTGTAAAAAACATGTAGGCAAAGACGAAACATGCCGATGATCATACATCAAGATCGAGTGGAGACGTAACAAAAGAAAAAGAAGAAGATTCAAAACTCAAACAACCATGAATAAAATCTCCCCAAAATCTGCTCAACATCCACAGAAAATGATTAAAAAAGAAGAAGAATTTGAAAGAGAAGGGTTTGAATTGAATGCATGGCAGTGAATTAAGAATGATTCGAGGAAGGGAAAGAAACAAGGCATTTGAAAACAAAACAACGAGAAGAAGAGGGTTTGGGGTAGGGTGCCTTAATGGGTGAGAGGGCCAAGGACACTGCCACTGCCCCTCACCACCACTAACCACCCTTTATGGGTTTTGGAGTTTAGGGTTCATACCCACCAAAATCTCCCACCTAATCGTTCATATTCGGTCAATCTCATGGTAGTTTAACTCGTTAACATAAATACTCTCGACCAAACAGTTACAAACTTAGAGGGTCAAATCCCCACCTTACTATCGTTAAACAAGAAAACTCTTGTTCCTATCTATTATGTTAGACGAACACGACTCTCTCCACCACAATGGTATGATATTATCCACTTTGAGCATCCATTATGTTAGACGAACACGACTCTCTCCACAATGTTATGATATTATCCACTTTGACCATAAGCTCTCATGGCTTTGCTTTGGGCTTCCACAAAAGGCCTCCTCCCAATGACAGTATTCTTTGATTATAAACTCACGATCATTCCCTAAATTAGCGTTGGACTTTCATCATACAAAAAATACTCTTTTAAGATAGAAGGAACAAATGAATAAAAAATAAAAAATAATAGAAAAAAAGTTCAACGGCCAGTAGATATTGTTCATTTTAGACCGTTACGTATCGTTATCAACCTTACGATTTTACAACGCGTCTATTAAAGAAAGGTTTCCACACGTTTATAAAGAATGACATCAAGTTCCATTTCGATCGAATGTGAGATCTCACGGGGAAAAGGATTGGACGAAGAGAATTTGGTGTTGAATGGTGGGCCACACACACAGCTGCCATATGTCCCTCTCAATTTCCACCATTGAAGAACAGCTTCAGAAGCTTAGCTGTGGTCAACAAACCAGCAAAAACGACGCCATTTCAATCATTTCAACTCCTTTTGCATTTTCCTTTCTGCAACGGCTAACAGAACACAACATGTCTGTTTCCTCCTATATCTTTACAACCTTAATCAAACCTCTTCATTACCTCTTCTGTCACCTTTTTTTAAACCTCTCTTTCTTTTCCATTGCCTTTTTACCGATTGGGTCCGAGGAAAAAAGGGAAAAAGCTTCACGATCGATAAATATCTCTCAATTAGGGTTCGGAGAATGATTGTTTATTTCAAAATGGATCGGGTTTTGATTTGAGAAAATGAAAATGTGATGTCAAAATGTTAAATCCCGACTACAAAACTTACTGAATGAACGTTATCCATTAACTCAAACATTTGGATCTGTACATGATAGTTTAACAAATATAATCCCGATCCAATAGAGAGCATCTCGAGATGATCAATATATCCAAAAACATGCAACAAATTTGGGTTAATTAAACTTTACTTTAATTAGGGTAATGTTACTATTGATGGAATGATGATATTTTGTCGATCTTTATAACCCATATGATGGCTTTAATTTAATTAGGGTTCTTGATGTGGCCATTATATTGGCCCTACTAATCAACCAAATATCTTATATTATAATGCAAAAATGCTGCCACCCTTTTCAACTTCAAGAGAGAGTAAAGTCAGAGAGGAAGGTAATATGTGAGATTAATTTTAATTTATTATATGGTCCTAAACTATATGATATATATATATTAATGTCTACATTTGTTGTGTAGTGGGTGACCCAAACAATCATAGAGATGCAAAAAGTGGGTTTTGTTTCAAATTTTGAAATCTATCTACCAAGTTGACAAAAGAAAATAATAATAATAATAATAATTTATTTACACCCGATCATTTTATAAGTTTAGTTTCGAAATTTTTAGATTTAGGCCGATTTAATTTATTAATTTTAAAAGTTATTTAATAAATTTTTATTGTTTTATAGATTTTTCACGTCTCATTTCATAATCATTTAATTTTTAAAAATTATATTTATTTTCATAGGACTAAATATATAAATAATATTAGTATTCTCTCTCTAAACCTATAGTCATGATTTCACATATGCCCCCATATAATATATGAAATGATTGTCACACGCATTATATATATTCGAAAATACTTTATTATGAAGATTTTGAAAAATAAAATAATTTTACTTGGTTGAAAAAAACAAGAAACCAAGTATAATTGTATTGGATATTGATGCAGAAATTAAAATAATAAATAATAAATAATAATAATAAATTGAAGTCAAAGTAAAAGAGGGAAGAATCTCTTAGATCTCCCCAAATTTGCAAGAATACAAAAGGAACGCTATTTTTCACTACGCAACAGCTTTTGCTCACTATTTTAATTATCACCTTAAAAGTTTGAGCTTTCCAAAACCCATAATATATATATATATATATATATTCATTTTCTTATGCTAATTTTTATTGTTTTTATAAAATAATACAATACCGAAATATATTTTATTAATCGAGTTAGAAATGACACAATATCTACCACTTAAAGTGTGAATAGATCTAAAAATATTATTACTCAACAAAAGAATACAGATCAAATCTAAGGAGAAAAATATTAATTGATAGAAGATATCCATTCTTGAAAATAAAATAAAATATACTACAAATCAAATCTAAAGAAAAAAATATTAATTGAATATTAATTGACTACGAATATTCTCCAAATATTAATTGACTACGAATATTTTAATTAATTCCAACCATCAATAAGTTGCATTAAATTTTGATAAAAAAATACTTTATAATAATACATAATTATTTAGTTAAATAAGGTTAGAAATAGAAATTATATTCTCTATTTTTATCTTCACCGTCAACTTCTCCTCTCCCTCGTGTTCTATCTATATATATATATATTTCTATTCTAATTAAATAAATATTTTTTAAATATAGAAGATTATATTATAACATTAAAATTTATTTATTTTTATAGAAAAAATGTCAATAATATCGATATACCATTTTTTGTTATTGTATTAGTATGGTATAGGGGAGAAGGAAGAGATAAAAGTAGGGACACGTGGCAGAAGATGAGGAGATGATGGAGGGGTGGCAAGTGTTGGACATACGGTCGTCGCCGTAAGGATGAGGGAGTTAGGGACAGGTTTGTTTAATACGAGATTGGACGACAATTATCAAGGCTTTGACTTTGTGGGTTTATGTGTTCCTCTCCATTTCAATTACCCATAACTTCGAAACGGCGTCGTTTCTTTCCACTTAATAATAATAATAATAATAATGTGACTTGACATAAAACTAATTAAGTTGGAATTTAAATTACAGAAATTTTTTCTTTTATTCTTTTGAAAGGAGAAAACGGGGAAAGATACAGTGGAATGCGGCGCAGCACAAGTGGGTGAGGAAGAGACAAAATGAAGGGCAATCAAGTACCCGAAAATCAAATTCTATCATCCCGCGATATCCGTTCACGGGTTTAAACTCAACCCGGCCCATCATCACTCATTCACCGTCGTTGCATTACCATCCAATTATTTATTATTATTGTTTATTTTCTTTTTTAACTTCAAATTTAATTTTCGCTAAATTAATAAAAATATCTGAAAATTACTTTTAAATTTTCAAAATTATTTAAGAATATAATTTACATTTTTTCCATTAAATCTACATAAATTTCAAAATATAAAGACTTTTATACAGAAGGACGTAGGAAAAAAAAAAAAAAAACACAAAATTTTAAGATTAAATTTATAATTTAACTAAAATGATTTTGTAATTTTAATTTTTTTTTATTTTAATATTTGTACTTAAAACGAAGGAAAAAAATATATATTTATGCATTCTTATCGTACCCTTGTGAATGCAGAAAAAAACAAACTGAATTTTTAAATAGATATTTTAGTACCAACAAAATCTATAATTAAAAAATATTTTTAAATAGATATTTTTTTAAAGCTCTATTTAAGTAGTAAATTAATTTATGTAATAATAAAAGAAATTCTCTTAATAATTAAAATCATGATAAACAATTTTGTATAGATAAATAGACACGGACTCCATTTTTCCGTTACAAATCGCCGTCACAGGACCGAAATTAAACAAATTCCACGTCATTAACCCTAATAATTTATTATTATATTATATATTCAAAAGTCCAAACAAAACCCATTGACCCAAAGAAAAAAAAAAGAAAAAAGAAAAAAAATGAGGGTTGCCGTTTTTATTCCCCTCTTTTTGAAAAGACCCTTGCTTTATAACGGCGTTATTCATCCATGTTTCATTATAAATTAAACCCTCCACTTTATTTTTTCAAACACAGCCCCCACTTTCTCTCTCTATCTCTCTCTCTCTCTCTAAACGGGTTTTAAAAAACAGTTGCTTGAATCTGAAGTTTGGAACAAGAAGAAGAAGAAGAAGAAGAACAAGTGTTCTTTCTTGGAGATCCAAATGGGGAAGAATGATCACAGAGTTGAAGCTGTTCTTCAGCTTCTTCGTAAACAAGCTCCACTTTCAGTCAAACAGGTTCGTATAACCTAATGGCTTCCTAAATAACACAACATTGTTCCTGTTTTTTAAGGTTAATTTTTGTGTGTTTTTTTCTTCTCTAGGACAAGTTCTGTAATACTGCTTGTGTTGAGCGGTTTCTCAAGGCCAAAGGAGACAATGTGAAGAAAGCTGCGAAGAGCTTGAGGGCTTGCCTTTCTTGGAGGGATAGCATCGGCATCGGTATTTTCTCTCTTTTTTTTAAAATATAAATTGTTTAAACATAATCATTAAAGTTACTCTACCCGAACCAGAATTTAATTAGTCAATGTGAGACTCTGACCTCGTCTTTTTCAGATCATCTAATTGCCGATGAATTCTCCGCTGAGCTTGCTGATGGCGTTGCTTATGTGGCTGGCCACGACGAAGAATCTCGCCCCGTCTTGGTATGTATTGAAAATCCCTTCTACACAATATTTGATTAAAATTTGAAACTTATCATTAGAAATTACAAATCTCCAAGTATGATATTGTCCACTTTAAACATAAATTTCATTCATTTTTTTAATTATGGACAGATTTTTCGGATAAAGCAGGATTATCAAAAATTCCATTCACAGAAACTGTGAGTAAAAAATCCCAAACACCAAAAACAACCAAACAAGAAAATTCCATTAATAATTTTATTTTGTTGTATTAATGTAATTAGGTTCACTCGTCTGGTAGTATTCACGCTAGAGGTTGCGATCGGGACCATGTCAAAGAACGTCGACCAAATGATCATACTTTTCGACGCAAGTAAGTAAAATCTGGTTTATATTAAAAGTAAAGTAAATTGGTGTGAGGTTGTGTGAGAAGGTGTCTGGTGTGACATGTTGGTGTCGTTGTCAATAGCCAACGGTGTCACGGCGGAGATTGTCGGGAATTGAAATGTCCCAATGGTTGTCCATTTAGTTTAGTTGGAGGTTAAATTGGGATTATAATGTGTGGAAGCGTGGGGAAATTTGCAGGCTTTTACAGGTCGGCTTCGGCTTTTATCAACTCACTTCTGCCCATGTTGAAGATCGTGGCTGATTTTTATCCTCGCCGCCTTCATTCCGCTTTTGTTATCGACCCACCTTCGCTCTTTACATATCTTTGGAAGGTATTATTTTTAATTTTTTAAATTATATATATATATATATATATATATATATACTGCAGTGTATTTGTTTACGTTTGAACACTTTATTTAAAATGTTTTGTCTTTTGCTTTTTGTTTCTACTTTATTTATTTTTTATTTTTTATTTAAATGTAGTTTCTTTTTTCTTCCTATTGTGGGCCAGTATTGCCTCATTAGTCAATTTATTTTTTAAATTTATCATAAAATATTCTATTTTCATCGATTTAAATTTATTTATTTTTGTCCATTTAGGGTAGTCCCGACTATCGTAGGACTTTGATTCGACTTCCTAATGAGAATTGAGGTTTTGGGCGGGAGTCTCGTCCCGATCAACATTTATTATTTTATTTTTTTTTATTTTTTTTAATGGTATGTGTTAAAAGAAAATGTTTTAAATTGGATTTAAATTTTAGTAAAATTGGAGAAATATTCTAAAGAAAAGTATTTTGAGTTGATGGGTTATTGGATCTGATGTTTTTAACTGTATGTTTAAATGATGGAACTGCAGGGTGTTCGACCGTTCGTTGAGCTATCAACGGTTACGATGGTAATTTCGTCTCTTGACTTTGAAGATTCGTTGGAGTTTAACGATTTCGCCGCCTATCCACGAGCCTCGTCCCTCCGATTTGATCAATCGTTAATGGAACCAACGGCTAAGATTGGCTCATCTGCATCCTCACGCTTCTCATTCACTGTATCCCACCATTTCGACTCACTCAAACCTTGGTACCTCAGTTTAACCGACACGTCAGCTTCCAAAGTGGGTCCCACCAGTCCTTCACCATTGGGTCCCGCACTGATCTCTCCACTCAACGCCCGTTCACTGTCGTTCGCATCACCGGCTGCTAGAACGCCACGTGGTGGAATCAACGATGGGAATTACAGCTCGAGGCTGACGAGAAAAAGCTTGTTCCCGTCGACGCCGATGCCGCCGAAGAGCGCCGCCATGGCCAGCGGAGGAGGGAAAAAGGTCAACCACCCACGGACACCAAGACCGTCGTTCCTGCAATCGCCGGCGGTGTTCTTCAGGAGAGAGTGCCACGTCAGCAGAACAGAGAAAAACAGGGAAGCATTCCGACCAGTGTTGAAATTATACAGAAGACCGTACGATGAGATGATCTACAGGTCAAAGATGAGGCCACCACTTGGCGGATTGATCTCCATCGTCACTCCAAATCTCAGACGTAAACACGTGTCATTGTCTCAACGATTCTGATCCAATACAAAANTCAGTTCTTTCTCTACTCGTTACATAGAGACAAGAAGTAACAACATACGAATTTTTGTAACATGAATTCAAGTAAAGTTGACTATGTTTCTCGAATCTAACTCGTTAGTATTAAAAATAATTGACGAGTTGATATGGGTTTGATTTGTTGACTCAGTCCGAGTTGGTGATGATTTTGGGAGGATCAAGAAAAAAAAAAGCTTCGAGTTTGAGGACAAGACGACAACGTGCTAAGTGGGATGTGAAATGGTGTGCAAATTGTCCCTTTTTTCATTGAAATTTGTGGTTCTTTCACAAAGTCTACGTTTTTGGGGTTTTGGAAAGAAAAGAAAAGAAAAAAAAAAAAAAAAAAAANTGAAATCAAATGTCAAGATGGTTGAAAGCTGAAACCTTAAATGAATAATACTTGTTCATTCACCCATTGGCACCACGTGGGTAGTACTACTGGGATTCGGAATATGTGTCAGGGTTTTTCCTTTGGAAGTTGATTACGAAAGTCAAAAGTGTTAGAAATTACGAATCTCCATAATAGTATCATATTGTCCATCAACTCTCATACGAGCTCCCGGTGGTTCATTCATTTGACCGTAGACTAGAGCTACTTTTGATTCTGCAATATTTTCTTCATTAATTACTCCGGATTCTTTCCTTTCCATGTAAAGATCATTTCCTTCGCACTCCTCCAAATATGGATACACCTCCATGAGCTTTGGCAATGTTGTTGATCAATTCCATAATGAGTACCTGTTTTACCCACTCCAGCCCCTCCGAATAGTCCTATTAGTCTTTTCTTTAGGCTTCCCAAAAGTCCTCATACCAATAGAGATAATATTCTTTCATTCCCTAAATTAGCCGACGTGGAACTTTTATTCAACAAAAAAAAATATTAAAATTGTGAGATCCCACATTGGTTGGGAGGGGAATGAAACATTCATTATAAATGTACGGAAATGGAGTTGATGGCTATACATAACAGACCAAAGTGGACTGTATCTACTAGTGGGATTAGATAGGGTTAAACCCTCTCCGGCCTTCTAAAAACTTTGAACAAGCTTAAAAAAAATAAGTCTAAAGAGGACAATATTTGCTAGCAGTATGCTTAAATTGTTAAAAAAATGATCGGAGATAGAGATTTTAGTATTGGGAATTGAAGAGAGGGCAGAGATATTGAGAGAGGGAATGGTGAGAAGGAGAACACATGTAGTTTTGGGGAGTGAGATATTATAAGATTTATGTCGTATACTACATGTCTTGTGTTCTATTGATCCAAAAGATATGACATCGCCAAAAACCAGTGCCGTTTTTTGCTTGGAATCTAATGGTGGCAGTGAATTTGTGTGTTTTTTTAGTAGAAATATAAATGGGGTCCGCAAAATTAGGGTTTGGATGAGGACAAGGCATTAGAGTTTGAGTTGCAGAGGTTTTGTTTGGAGTTTAGTAGTTGTAGTGTTGGAGTGTTTGGTTTTTGTTTGAAGGAATATGGACACATCAACATGGAGGCTGTCCCCCAAAAGTGAGTGATTTGGAGGGTCAAGCCCATGGCTCATGAAGCTGTCTTCTCTAAAGCCCATTGTTTCAGTCCATCCTCTTAACCTTGGCCTAAGCCCCATCATCACCTCACTCTCACCTCATTCCTTCGACCCATTTCATGTTAGCGGTGAGCTATTATAAATAGTATTAGAGTCAGATGTCGAGCAGTGTGCTAGCAATGACCTTCGGCCTTTTAAGGAGAGTGGATTTTGAGATTCCACGTTGGTTGGAGAGGAGAACGAAACATTTCTTATAAGGGTGTGGAAAACCTCTCCATAACAGACGCGTTTTAAAACTGTGAGGCTGATAGCAATACGTAATGGGCCAAAGCACACAATATCTGCTAGTTGTAGGCTTGAGCTGTTGCAAATGATATTAGAGTCAGACACCGAGCGGTGTGTCAGTGATGACGCTCGGATCCTAAGGGGAGTGGATTGTGAGATCCCACATCTGTTGAAGAGGAGAACAAAACATCCTTACAAGGGTGTGGAAAACCTCTCCATAACAGATGTGTTTTAAAACTGTGATGCAGACGGTGATACGTAATCGGCCAAAATAGACAATATCTGCTAGTTGTAAGCTTAAGCTGTTGCAAATGATATTAGAGTCAGTCAACGAGCAGTGTGTTAGTGAGGACGTTGGGACCCCAAAAAAAGTGGATTATGAGATCTCACATCAGTTGGAGAGGAGAATGAAACATTCCAGTGTGTGAACTTCCTCTTAACAAATACGTTTTAAAACTGAGACTGACAACAATACATAACGAGGCCGAAGTGGACAATATGTCCTTCAAGAACAAGTACGCAGTCTCTTGTGCCCGGAACACCCAATATGAGTGTTACTCGTTGTAAATGAGTATCTTACACCATGTTTCATCATGATGATTCTATTGTCCGTTTCAAGGGCTGGCTAGTGGCCTCTAATACCATTGATCAAGGAAGCGTTACAATTTAAAATGGGCTTGACAGACAAGTTACAACTTACAACATCTCAGTGAATAATTACATCGCCAACTTACAACTCCATGGCAGCACCATATTGTTCATGTAGAGACTCTGCACGCCACCCATAACCATTGTCACTGTCAAGAAGTCGTAGGGTGTTGAGTGTCACAACTGATATTTACGTTCACGTTCTAGTAAGTCGATCAAGTAAAATTTAGGTCGTCATTGGCTTGGACTACGTATGCTCAATAACAAACGAATTTCAATAATATCAAATTTTATATAATTATAGTCTGAATTAACATCAAAATCTTATGAATTTAAGGTGTAAAAATGGGTTTTTTTCTCTAAAAAATTTGTTCTTTGTTCCATAATTCCAATTAACAAGTGACTAAAATAACCTTGTCCAAAAGAAAAGTCATATTGTTCCCCAAAAACGAAGAACATAACTAGTGGAAGTACATTGGTAAGCAAATCAAATAAGGAAACAAGGAAAATTAGTCACTAGAGTTAATCAAAGTGTTCAAATTTAATACAACAATTTGTTAATTTAAGTACTAATTAACCCTTATCCTTTGACTTTTCCATGCCATGGTTACTATAAACAGAGTGGTATTTGCTTGGTCTAGGTTAGGTTTAGAATATAAAGTAAACATTAATTACTTATCGTTTTATACAAATTCAAACTTATTAGGCCCTTCGATAATGAAATTGTAACATAAATTGAGTGACTAGACCGAGTCAATTTGTGAGATCCCACACCGGTTGGAAAGGGGAACGAAGCATTCCTGATAAAGATGTGAAAACCTCTCCCAAACATAAACATTTTAAAACTGTGAGGCTAACGACGATATGTAACAGGCAAAAGCGGACAATAACTGCCCATGGTAGGCTTGGACTGTTACAGTGGTATCAAAGCTAGATACCAAGTGGTGGACCAACATTTGTGAGATCCCACATTTGTGGGAGAAGAAAACAAAGAATTCCTTATAAGGGTACGGAAACTCTCTCTAATTGATGCGTTTTTTTATATGTAACGGGCCAAAACAGACAATATCTACTAGTGAACGTGTTAATAAAGAACAAGTAACAAAGCCTTCAAACCAATTTACATTTGTCTATGCTTCATCATTCAAATTTTAGAAAGTAGTTTTATTATACTAAAAGCACTTTGCTTAAACCCATTCTAATTTTGGAAACATTAGAAAAAGAGTTACAAAGTTTGAACCATAAGGAAGCAAAATGCTATTATGCTTTCGCTACATCCTTCTACTAATATTGGTTCGTGAATCATTATAAAAACGTGATCTTTATCATCTAACATGGATTATATTACTAAACTTTGTTTATACGGCTCGAATCTCAGATACCCAATTTAAAATTTTGAAGAATCACGAAGAACTACACGGGATTTCTATTAAATACACTAGGAAAATAAAAAAGGAATGATAAATGAAGAAAATTGAGACTGTTGGAGAAGAACAGCACCCATAATTTGCAATGGGAGCATGCTTATAATTAAGATTCTAAGGCATGATGTTGAATGATGAGCAAAATCACTTGGAGCAAAGGCCAAGTGATGAACTTTACAGGTCACCCAACCATGAAAAATGCATATTAATTGAAGAATGTGGATAGATAGAGAGACAAGAGGTTGGTTTTTGAGGAGTCTTGTAGGGCTTTGAGGTTATCATAGCTTTCCCAAACAAGAGGTGGGTGAATCAAATCATCACCCCACAAAGGGATGATTTTTTTTTTTCCTTTTTGTTGTGCTTATAAACATGTTGGCCATAACACTACCACATCACTCCACCAATGCCACCCACCCACCTCCATCCATCCATCCACTATTTGTACGTCCTACTCGAAACGCTCGTATAGTTTCACATCGATTAAACATAGAGAAACCCGTTAAAAGAAACCATGGTTAGAACAAAATTTTTAAGTGAAATTATCGGGTGGAACCATGCTTAAAGTGGATGATATCATGTACTGTTGCGGTGATATGGAGAGACTANTTTCTCCTTTTTGTTGTGCTTATAAACATGTTGGCCATAACACTACCACATCACTCCACCAATGCCACCCACCCACCTCCATCCATCCATCCACTATTCGCACGTCCTACTCGAAATGCTCGTATAGTTTCACATCGATTAAACATAGAGAAACCCGTTAAAAGAAACCATGGTTAGAACAAAATTTTTAAGTGAAATTATCAGGTGGAACCATGTTTGAAGTGGATGATATCATGTACTGTTGCGGTGATATGGAGAGACTAGTTATTCTATTATGTCTTACTGATGCGTGACTTGCATCATTGTTTCGATCCCACATTGGTTGGAGAGGAGAACGAAACATTTCTTATAAGGGTGTGGAAACCTCTCCCTAGAAAACGCGTTCTAAAACTGTGAGGTTGATGGTGATACGTAACGAGTGAGAACGGACAATATCTGCTAGTGGTAGGCTTGGGCTGTTACAAATGGTATTAGAGTTATACATCAGGTAGTGTGCTAGCGAGAACACTAGGGCATAAAGGGGTGAATTGTGAGATCCTACGTCAGTTGGAGAGGTGAATGAAACATTTCCTTATAAGTAAACGTGTTTTAAAACTGTAAGGCTGACGACGATACGTAACGGACCAAAGCGGACAATATTTGCTAGTAGTGAGCTTGAGCTGTTACATAGTTCGAGCTATGCATTTGAGGGGTCGTGACGAGACAGAAAGAAGCGTTTTTCGCAATAATCTCGTGAAAATCCCGACAAGTGGTAGATGAAGATGATTGAAGTAAGGAACTCAATAGGGACAAAGGGAGTTTTTATTATGGTTTGTTTTGAATTGTTTTTTTTCTTTCTTTTTTTACATGTTGGGTTGGATGTTTGTATGGTGATGTTCATGAGTGCGTTTGGCATAGCACGCTCTCATTCATATCTTTTGGAGCAAAGAGAGAATATTATGATGGTTCTCATTGCACGCCCTTCTCTCTCTTCCCCCATCTCCCTCTCTCTCTCTCTCTCTCTCATCACCATTTTGAAACACATTCTTGAAGAAATGAATAACCTGGATTTTCGGTAATTGTCACCTTCTCAATCATCATCTTTTATCCTCTTCCACTCACCAAAAACACACTTCAATTCGCTTCCTTCATCCAAATTACCCACTGGGTTCTTCATAATTTCATCAATTGGGTGTTTTTTGTTCCAAAGTTTGAATCTTTACCAAATTTAACTGAACTCTGTTCTTCGTTGTCCCTAAATTCTTTGATATCACAGACAGAACAGACGAGGAAAAAAATGGAACCACGCGACCAAATCATCCTTAGAAAATCACGAACATTGGTCTCTGAAACTTTACGAAAATCCAAAAGGATTTTTTTTTCTTTTCTTTTGGAGATTACTTTTCGAACAGTCTCCATAGCCAAAGCCTTTGTCCAATCAGATTTAGTTTCTCTCTCTTTCTCTCTCTCTCTTCATTTCCAAATCAAAATCATAATCCTCTTCTTTAAATACCCCACCTTCCTTCCTTTCTTCTCCATCAACCTTTCTCTTCTTCTCTGTATTTTTCTTCCCTCTCTGTTTCTTCACTCTGCACCAACAATGGCGGATGTTTCCTCTGCAAATTTGGTTAACAATGGTAATGAACTCATTGAGAAGGGTCATACCCTAAATGGGTATCGCAAGAGCTGTTGGTACGAGGAGGAGATCGAAGAGAATCTAAGATGGTCGTTTGCTCTTAATAGGTACCTGCCCTGTTTTTTTTTAATCCTCTGTTTATTTTCATTAATGTTCTTCATGTTCTAAAAATTTTAGTTTTTTGATTATTTCAAGTGGGGTTTGTGAGACAAAATCATTAAACTATATACTGTGTTGGTTCTTATATTTGGATCTTTAAAAAGTTGAACACTTTTTCCGTTCCCACTTCAAGTCAAGCTCAATAAAATAATCCATTGGTCTTGGAAAAGACAGACAAGAAACCTTAAAACACAATAAAAACTTCAGTTTGGAGATTGTTTGTCTGCCAAAATCGACATACTTTGTAATCAACTGTTCTTGTTGTTGTTGTTATTGTTATCTCGTAGCATACTTCATACTGGCGCTTCCCAGTATCAAGACATCGCGCTACTCGACACGAAGCCGTTCGGGAAGGCGTTGGTGATCGACGGGAAGCTTCAAAGTGCAGAAACTGATGAGTTCATTTACCATGAATGCCTTGTTCATCCTTCACTTCTCCATCATCCCAAGTAATTTCAAAGCTTAATGCTTCCTATGTGATATCCGGCATTGGTGGGGGAGGAGAACGAAACATCCTTTATAAGGGTGTGGAAACCTTTCTCTTGCAGGCCGTTTTAAAATCTTGAAGGGAAGCCCAAAGAGGACAATATCTGCTAGCGGTGGGCTAGGGCCGAATCAAACTATAAAATGTTATTGAATCTTCCTGTTTGTAATGTTTTGAACTCAGTCCAAGGACAATCTTCATCATGGGAGGAGGTGAAGGCTCCACAGCAAGAGAGCTACTCCGACACAAGACAGTGGAGAAAGTTGTGATGTGCGATATCGACGAGGTTCGAATTCGTTTCGGTTTCTTCGTCGTTTCCATTACTCAATACCAAAAATCTCTCTAACCCCATGATGGATTAACAATTGAACAGGAAGTTGTTGATTTCTGCAAGTCATATCTGATAGTAAACAAAGAAGCTTTCAGTGATCCAAGACTTGAACTTATCATAAACGATGCCAGGTTCGGTTTCGAGTAGCGGTTTTAACGATTCATCTTGTGTTATGATTGTTAATAAGTTCCATAATGTAGAGCGGAGCTCGAGAACCGATCGGAGCAATACGACGTGATCGTCGGCGATCTTGCTGACCCAATTGAGGGAGGTCCTTGTTATAAACTCTACACTAAGTCCTTCTATGAGTACACTGTGAAGCCTAGATTGAAACAAGATGGCATATTCATCACTCAGGTACTTGTGGGAGATGAAAAATGAAAGAACTTAGTGAGTTTATATGAGATTTGAAGCTGAAATGCTTGTGGAAATGTATGCAGGCTGGCCCAGCTGGGATTTTCAGCCATACAGAAGTGTTTTCTTGCATCTATAACACATTGAAGCAAGTTTTTAAATGTGAGCTAAACAAGGGTATCATTTGTATTGGTTTTAGGCGAAGTTTCTTATTGAAACTAATGGATTGTTCTTGTTTTTTGCTTCTAATTTGTAGATGTGGTGCCTTATTCAGCTCATATTCCCTCCTTTGCTGATACTTGGGGCTGGGTTATGGTAAGAAAAATGATAACTTTTCATGCTAAACGATTCGATCTCGAGGTTGTTCAGTTACATGGGTGTGTTTAAAACCGAATAAAAGTAGGGAAAACGATAATTTGAACATGTTCTGTTCAGATCGGTCTCGAGTAAAGCTCTAAACTTTTGAATGTTGTAGGCGTCAGACACTCCTTTTGTGCTGAATGCTGATGATTTAGACCAAAGAATCAAACAAAGAATCAAAGGGGAGAACAAGTACTTTGATGGAAAGACATTCTCATCGGCCTCGACGTTAAGCAAGGCGGTTCGGAAGTCGTAAGTGGTCGACATAGTTTTGGTTGTTGATGTTGTGATTGATTTGTGAATTTGACAAGAAGTTCTGTAGGCTCGACAACGAGACGCACGTGTACACGGAAGGAACGGCGAGGTTCATATATGGATATGGAGCTGCAGCAGCCTGCAAGCTGAACCAAGTTTGATAGGTGAAAAGAAGAAGAAGAAGAAGAAGAAGAAGAAGAAATGGCCCCTAAATAAGAGAATATAGAAATCCCACCATCATGGTTAGCCTAGAGATTAAACAAAATCCTTCTCCTCTGGGCTTCTTTTTGCTTTCTTTTTTGTGTATTGTTTTTTCTTTCTGTTTTCTTATTGCTTGTTTAGTGAACTTTAAAGTTACAAATATAATAGTAATGAAAAAAAGGGGGCTTTTAGCTTATATATTTATTTCAATATTATTTAGAAAAGGAACCATTTGTCTTCGAACCAAACAAGTTTCGTAACGAAGAGACGGGAATTCGAGATTTAATTCCCAAGTTGCATATCGAAATCCCAACTTTTAAGGTTATGGTCTACGGCCCTATCTAATCCTTTACGAGCTTATTTTCGACAATCATATCGCCTCGTTCTCTCGAACCTTGTGTAATGCCTCAACTTAGCTTCAATGTATACTCTTAGTGTACTGAATGATGTCCTGTCCTCTTCTGTTGTATCATGACACTTCTCAATCTTTGCCCTCGTATGGCTAGATGGGCGCCATTTGAGGGTCTCACCTATTGTAAATTGTCATAAGTTTTAATTTGATTTGAAGATGTTATGACAAAGTGGAGATTGTTGTAAATTGTCCTAAGTTTTGATTTGATTTGGTTATTTATATTATATTTGATTGGGTTATTTGGATTAGATTTGATTTGGTTATTTGAATTAGATTTAGTCATATCACGGTTTAATTATATATCGGGATTTGGGAAAGTTTAGTGTGTCACATCGTATTTGTTGGGTGACATATTGGTGAGAGACTTTGTAGTGTGATAGAGAGACATTCACTTGTAACACTTGAGTTTATTAATGATTGGTTGCTACCCGTGGATGTAGGAAACTTCTTCTCTCCGAACCACGTAAATATCTTGGTCTCTCTTTGTGTAATTCCGTTCATTGGTGTTGTGAGTACATTTGTTCCGCTTTCGGCGCACAACATCCCCTTGTCTATCTTGACGTGTGGGGTCACAACCTACTTTCTCTCGGTGAGGTTGTGACACTCTCTCCCACTTAACCTAGTTATCGTTCTCGATGACTTTCTCGAGAGTACAATCGTATCCAAACTTGTTTTTGTTTTTGTTTTGAGAATTCAAATCTTCTCTCCAAAAATATGAAACTCTACCACAAATGTGGAAATGATTGATCATAAGCATATATCAAGCGGGAAAAAAAAAAAAAAAAAACATGCGACAAATTTACAATCCAACATACATCGGAATTTGCTAAACAAGACAGAGAGAATAACAAGGATTGATAAGATAATTCATATGATATAAGAACATTAGAAATGGGAAATTTTGTTACAAATCATACACTTGTTTTCCGGTGAACTTGACCTCAATGGGGCTGACATTCTTCCCAATGGACCTGAAGTTCTGCCCCACTCCTTCCCTGCCTGGATTCACCTTCTCTGGATAAACCCCGTCTTTGGGATGCAAATACTGTACTTCTCCGTTGGGAAAAACCCTGTAAAATTGGTACTTAATCTTGTACTTGGATCTCAGCCTCGTCCCCAGCGCCAAGCACTGCTCTTTCCTAGCCAATTTCAGCAGATTTGGGCCCTGTCGCATGATGGCGGCGCCGCCAGTCGGCATTTCGAAGATTTGCTCCTTGGGGGATTCCCATGTGATGACGTAGAATTCCTCGACCTGGGCCTTCCGGAGCAGCCCCCCGGTGCTGCCGGCGAAGATTGGGGAAGGGGTGCTTGGGTCGAGCTCTGGCGGGGAGAATCCGGCTGGAGCTTCTGCAGCTGCGGCCTCGGCCTCGGCGGAGACTTTGATGAGTCGGGAAGAGGAGGCGAGGTTGAGGGGCTTGGCGTTGAGGAAGGAGAGAGTTGGGGATTGCTTCCAGGAGACGGCGGTGGCGGTGGATTTGGGGGTTGTGAGAGATGGGGTGAAGAGGGTTGCTTGAGCGGCCATCGCCATGGGAGCAGAGCAGAGCAGAGCAGAGCAGAGCAGAACAGAGGGAGAGATGAGAAATGGTGGGTTGGGAATGGAGGATAATGAAGATTAAGAAGATTTGGAGTGGGGAAGGGCTTTTTTCTTTGGTGGGTGATGGGAATTTGGAAGTGGATAAGATGATCCATGTTGGGCCAATTAGAACAAGTGTTTTTGATACTCATACCTTACCCACTCCTTCGGTGCTAGATTTTTTATGCGTTTGGACTTTCAAATTGGATTATGTTTTGTTGTTACGGTTGGCGGTTCAATCATAAGAACTCTAAAATTAAGTGTGTTTTATTTAGAGCAATCGTATGTCACATGACTTTCTGAAAATATAAAGGTGCCGAATTCAGATTCCAAATTTTAGGCGCAAGACATTATAGAAACATCAATTTCAGTTAGTAGAAAGGGTGCAGAAGATATAACCAAGGCAACCAAGTTCCTCAAAATACCCTAAACCCCACGAAATATTCATCTTCTCCGTTAATGAATACTGGTATTAGTAGTGCTATCAGGTAAAGACAAGACTATTACTAAATAAATAGATCCATACGTCAATCATGAGGGATAGTGAAGTCATTAGAGGTAGAATCTGTTGCTTCTAGGATGAAGCCGAACCACTAAACTAGAATTAGATTAGGCTGCAACCTTAATTGGTTCTTTTGGTTACTAAACTCGACCAACCCTAATTTTTTAGTTGAGCCCAAAAAAACGTCGAACCTCTGATACCAAATGATATGGAATCAATCCAAGGGAAAGTATAGAATGGATTATCTTGATGATCAAGATCAAGAGTAAAGAAAACTCGTTTCTAAACTTGTGATTCGAAACACTCCACAAGAGGTTTGATCAATACCACTTGAATGACTCTAGCATGCAAGTTCTAAATACAAAAATTTGCAAAGAAGAATTTATCTCTCAATAAAGCTAAAATACAAATTCTATTCTTAATTCCAAAATCTGATGTCTGATCAAACAAAAAAAAAAGTTTAATAGTGGGATATGATAACCTACCTCGGTTACCTTATAACCTTAACTCCTGTATTTAAAACTAGCTACAAACAAATAGTTAAACTATAATTAAATAGTGCAATGAATAAAATGTGCTTATTAGTCATCTTTGGACTAGTTTCATACATTCAACGGAGTTCATTAAATGCAACTTAGAGTGCATTTAATTCATCTCTTTCTTGAGCTCAATTTTGCATAACATATAAGAGAGATGTACAACGTCTTCTAGAATTTTCTTTGAGGAGCTCACCATTACTTGAATATAACTGTATAAGGTTTGTTGTAGCTTCTTAGCTCTCGTCCGTCCTTGTAATTGGATTTTGAGGTATGAAAATTTATTGGTCAATTACTTAATACCACTAAACTCTCAAATTTTACTTTTTTATTTGATAGAAATGATGTTATAACACCAATATGGAAGAAAACAAAGAAGAAATCAAAGAGAAATCCTTCTCCCACCAGCCTCATCGTTCATAAATCTCTTCCAAAACCAATGTTGCCTCCACACTTTCTCTGTCATTTCCTCGATCGGAACACCCTTCGTCTCCGGCACCAAGAACATCACGAACGCCGACATCACCAACACCCAACAAGAAAAGAACAAGAAGATCCCATACTGCATGTGGCACAACATTGACAGAAAAGACTGCGCGATCACAAAAGTAAACATCATATTCATACAAACCGTCACGCTCTGCCCAGCCGATCGTGTCTCCATTGGAAATATCTCGCTCGGAATCAACCATCCAAGCGGCCCCCAAGACCATGCAAAAGACGACACGAAAATGCACACCATTAGCACCACCACGATCGCCATTCCATGCGAGAGGTGGTTGGAGTTGTCCTTAAGTTTCATCCCCAGCACCACTCCGATGATCATCTGAGACACAAACATTTGCAATCCAGCTTCTATTAACAACATTCTTCGCCCCAATTTGTCCACTGAATAAATGGACACCAACGTAGACAGGACATTGACGGCCCCTGTTATAACAGAGGAATACAGAGACGCATCGTTGCCGAACCCCAACGTGTTGAACAGAACTGGTGCATAGAACATAATCGCGTTGATTCCGGTCAGTTGCTGGAAAATTTGCATCATTACGGCAATCACCAACGGTGGACGATTCTGGCGCATGAACAGGTTCTTGAAAGGATGCTTCACTTCATGAGAAATGCGGCTTGCCTCCACGATTTCGTAGTACTCTGCCTCGACGTTGTCCGTACCTCTGATCTTTTTCAGCACCGATTTTCCTTGTTCCAAATACCCACGTTCGATCAAACTATTTGGAGTATCATCCACCAAGATTGCTCCAGATGTCAACAACCCCGCCGGAACTCCCGCCAATGCCAATGATAGCCGCCATCCCCATCCCCCTTCAATCCTGTACCAAAAACAGAGTATTTATTGAATTTGAAATAATTGGAACAGAGGGTTTGTTTTAATCTCTGTTTTGTTCTTACTTGGATGTTCCATAATTGATGAGGTTTGCAAATAGGATTCCGACAGTGACATCAAATTGGAACAGTATATTCAAAGCTCCACGAATCCTCGTCGGCGCAATCTCCGACAGAAACAACGGCACGGCCTGTTTTTCCAACACCAAGAAAAAACAAACTCTGTTTCAAATCTGTAACAACAAATGGAGGCTTGCCGGAGTTGTTAAACAAACCTGGTTGGCAAATCCAACTCCACAGCCGAGAGAAATTCTTCCAAAAATGAGCATTGGGAGGTTGACGGCGGAGGCGTTTAACATAGTTCCGAAAATGAAGAAAATCCCGGCGATGAGCATGGTCTTTTTCCGACCGAGAACTCTGGTCGTGTAAGAGGCGAAAAACGTGGCTGTTAAGGCGGCGAGATAGAGAGAAGAGGTGAAGAGCTGTAAGCCTTGATTGTCGTATTTACAGTAGTTGCTGTCGTTCCCTTGGAGTTCTTGGGTTTTGTCGTACACTGTCGGAAAAAACTCCTTCAAGAACGAAGGCATCGACGTCACTCCCCCTGTTCCGGCATTGTTAAACCAACAAAATAGAAGCTTAATCTATGGCATTAAAAAGGGTTTGAGTTAAAAAGATCAAAACTTGCCAGAAACCCCGATGTCGTAACCGAACATGAGGCCGCCGGTGGCAGCCATTAAACAGGAAATGATAACCACCGGAGTAATCTTGGCCTCGAACTCGACGCCGGATGTAGCCACCGGGAACCCTGCCATAGGCATCCTGTTCTTGATTATGTCTCTGATGAAGCTTCAAAGGAATCAATGGCGGATGGAGATTGCTGTTCTTCATTTGATTGATTGATTGTGGACTTTTATAGACCAAATCTGGGAATTGAATGGGAAAATTCCAGCTCTGCATGAACTAAATTTGAGGGGTAAATTGGCTAAGAATGGAGTGGAAAACTGTTCCAAGAGACGGATGAAACTATCATCGAATTTTTGTACTATTTTAGTTTTGCACTTTAATTTCATCATTGGTTACTAATATTTTGAAATCCCAATCAAAAGTTGGCTAATGTTGAGTTGGTCGATAATCGAAATAGGATTAACCCGTTTAAAATGTATTACTAATTAAATAATATATCCATATATCATACGTGACTAAAATATATTTTTAGTGCTTAAGTAACGAAAATATCCTTAAAGTAAACTATACATGTCTAACTCACCTCCGAGCACTTCTAAAGCCGATCCCTAATAGATATTGTGTGCTTTCGTCTGTTACGTATCGTCGTCAACCTTACGATTATGAAAGACATCTGTTAGTGAGAGGTTTTCACACTCCTTTACTTAGTTCCCTTGTCCAACCGACGTGGGATCCTCCACACCCATATAACTAATACTAAACGTGGATCCTCCACACCCTGATAAAGAATATTTAGTTCTCCTCTACAACTGATGTGGAATCCACCCCTTTAGAGGCCTGGAGAGGTTTCTACACCCTTATACGTTTCCCTCAACCGATGTGAGATCCACCCCTTGGAAGCCTAGAAAAGTTTCCAAAGTAATACTTCCTTAACTTATGTGTGATCCTCCACACCATTATAACAAATACTTAGTTCCCCAAAACCCTGAACCCTAAACATATCGATGTGGGATCCACCCCTTTGGGCTTAGCGTCCTCGCTGGCACACCGCTCGATGTCGAGCTCTAATACCATTTATAATAGCCTAAGTCCAGCGCTAAGAGATATTGTTTGTTTTACTCTATTACGTATTGTCATCAGCCTAACGATTTTAAAACGCATCCACATAGAGGTTTCCACACTCTTGTAAGAAATACTTCATCCCTCTCCAACTGACATGGGATCCAACCGAACATACTAGACAAAAAAGCTAAGCGAAGTGCTACGATAATTTCTTTTTCAAATAATATATAATTTTTTTCTTTTTTTTTTTGACACTCAAAGACAAATTAAAAATGAGCCTACAAATATGAGTAGGAACACAACAACATAGTGCTACAACAAAAAGAAAATTACTATCCTCTGTTTATGAACGCCTATACTGAATCCTTAATCTCCTCAGCTCCATCGCTGATAAACCTCTTCCAAAACCAATGCTGCTTCCATACTTTCTCCGTCATCTCCTCAATCGGAACACCCTTCGTCTCCGGCAGCAAGAACGTCACGAACAGCGACATCACCAACACCCAACCAGAAAAGAACAAGAAGATCCCATACTTCAAATGGCACAACATCGACAGAAAAGACTGCGCGATCACAAAAGTAAATATCATATTCACACAAACCGTCACGCTCTGCCCAGCCGATCGTGTCTCCAATGGAAAAGTCTCGCTGGGAATCAACCATCCAAGCGGCCCCCAAGACCACGCGAAAGACGACACGAAACTGCACACCATTAGCACCACCACGATCGCCATTCCATGCGAGAGGTGGTTGGCGTTGTCTTGGAGTTTAAGCCCCAACACCACGCCGACAATCGTTTGAGACACCAACATTTGAAACCCAGCTTCTAATAACAACATTCTTCGCCCCACTTTGTCCACTGAATAAATGGACACCAACGTAGACAGGACATTGACGGCCCCTGTTATAACAGAGGAATACAGAGACGCATCGTTGCCGAACCCCAACGTGTTGAACAGAACTGGTGCATAGAACATTATGGCGTTGATTCCGGTGAGTTGCTGGAAAATCTGCATCATTATGGCAATCACCAACGGCGGGCGATTCTGGCGCATGAACAAGTTCCTGAAGGGATGCTTCACTTCCTGAGAAATGCGGCTTGCCTCCACGATTTCCAAGTACTCTGCTTCAACGTTGTCCGTTCCTCTTATTTTTTTCAGCACTGATTTCCCTTTCTCCAAATACCCACGTTCGATCAAACTATTTGGAGTATCATCCACCATGATTGCTCCAGATGTCAGCAACACCGCCGGGACGCCGGCCAGTGCCAATGATAGCCGCCATCCCCATCCCCCTTCAATCCTGTACCAAAAACAGAGTATGTTACCAAAAACAGAGTTTTGATCGAATTTGAAATAATTGAACCAGAGGGTTTGTTTTGTTCTTACTTGGATGTTCCATAATTGATGAGGTTTGCTAATAGAATGCCGACAGTGACATCAAATTGGAACAGTATATTCAAAGCTCCACGAATCCTCGTTGGCGCTATCTCCGACAGAAACAACGGCACGGCCTGGTTTTCCAACATCAAAAACAACAAACTCTGTTTCAAATCTGTAACAACAAATGGAGGCTTGCCGGAGTTGTTAAACAAACCTGGTTGGCAAATCCAACTCCACAGCCCAGAGCAATTCTTCCAATAATAAGCATGAGAAGGCTAACGGCGGAGGCATTTAAAACCGTGCCGACAATGAAGAAAATCCCGGCGATGAGCATGGTCTTTTTCCGACCGAGAACTCTGGTCGTGTAAGAAGCGAAAAACGTGGCTGTTAACGCAGCGAGATAGAGAGAAGAGGTGAAGAGCTGTAATCCTTGATTGTCGTATTTACAGTAGTTACTGTCGCCCCCTTTGTGTACTTGGGTCCTGTCGTACACTGTCGGAAAGAACTCCTTCAAGAACGAAGGCATCGACGTCACTCCCCCTGTTCCGACATTGTTAAACAAACAAAAGAAGCTTAACCGATCTATGTTCCCTTTGGCATTAAAATTAGTTTCAGTGAAGAAATTCATTACTAACCCGAAACCCCAATGTCGTAACCGAACATAAGGCCGCCGGTGGCGGCCATTAAACATGAAACGATAACCACCGGAGTGATCTTGGCTTCGAACTCGACGGCGGCCGGAGCCACTGCGAGTGCTGCTGCAGGCATGGTTGTATGAAATCAATGGCGGGTGGAGATTGAGGTTATCGTTGAAATGTGTGGAATTTGAATATTTATAATGGGCAAAAGTGTTGCAGAGATTATAAAGATCCAATTTTGAAGTAAATTTTGTTGATGTTTATCAGTTGGGTCTGATGGGATAAATTCTTTGATTGGAAAACGAGGCGACATTAAGTGATAATTAAGTGAATGAATGAATGCTTGGGAGAGATGACATGGAAAAGCTTTATCCAAATCCATACTTTAACGCGGAATGCAACGTTCCAATGTTCAATCTTGACCATATTGGTTGAAAGCTAAAGAGGCATCGTTTTTTTTTTTTTTTTCCCTTCTCGAACCTATCTTCTAGAATGTCTTCATTTTCATTTTTGTGTCGAAGCAAACTCACACCCCTTGACTCGTATAGCCTTGCATGTCATACACACCTTTGCTTTAAAGTTCCATCGAGCCTTCATTTAGAAATATTAAAGTAGCATTGATGAGTATAAAAATACTCAGAAAGTAGTTTGCGTGTAGTATTTAATTAGTTCGATGTCTTATTCATACTTAGGAGTTGGTTCCTAAGTTATAGGTTTTTTCTAGGTCATACCCTAAGTTTACTTGATTAGTTGAAGCTCAACTTAGGGCAAAAAATATAAGCCATAAAGTTCTCCTTTCTTGGTCCTATCTGGCCATTACTTCTCGAGGTTCAACTCGTTTATGCTGCTCCTAAAATTCATTATTGAGGCTAAAATTCATTATTGAGGTTCAACCCTTCTGAACTCATCTTTCTCATCAAATTCATTCTCGAAGTTCAATTTTGTTGAGTTCTCCTTTCTTATTGGATTTGTTCTCGGGTTCTAGAGGTTCTAGGGTATCTTTTGTTGGATTATTCTACTAGTTTTATTCTTCTTCATCATCATAGACTTATGTGTTATAGGCCCTCGAGGCGTAAATGATTTTAACATAAATTGAAACTATTTTGAAATTGGATATGGATGATTTTTCATTTTAGCTCCTAAAA
>NC_036645.1:1571128-1663766 GCF_002806865.2 Cucurbita pepo subsp. pepo | reverse complement strand
AAAAAAAAAAAAAAAAAAAAAAAAAAAAAAAAAAAAAAAAAAAAAAAAAAAAAGGAGAAACCTCTTATTTCTTAAGAATCTATGTTAGGATAATCTTTCAATTTAATTTTTTGATTTTTTTTAACGTTCTATGTAGTAGACAAAATGACGGATTTGTCCGGATTTGTCAACGATGTGTATTGAAAATCGGAGAAAGTAAAACTATCTTAACTGCTAAGCCATTCTCGTACATTGGATGCCAACATATCATGATAACATTATGAGCTGCCTCTCTTCTCACATGTTGAATGCTTTACTCGAAAACGATAACATATGACTAATTTGATCGATCCAGAATATTTCACATTTATTTAAATCATTTAAGCACTTCTTTTTAATTTGACTTTGTTCAAAAAAAATATATATATATTTCTTTTTTCTCTTTTAAGTTATTCCAAATCTAGGGTTGATCAAGGAACTCCCTATAAAAAGTGGGGATGGATTGAGATTAAAATGGTGCATTTGGATAAAGATTTTCATTTTCCACGTCATGCCAACATATTTAATATTATTTCTTAAGATTTTCATTTTAACCTCTACCATTGAATCTTTTTTCTCTCAAACGTCGTAGTTGGTACACCGCTCAAGCCCACCACCAATAGAAATTGTCTATTTTAGACCCACCACCGATAGATATTGTCTGTTTTGGGCCACACAGTTTTTAAACACGTTCAAGGGAAAGGTTTCCACACCCTTACAAAGAATGCTCCGTTCCTCCGACGTGAGATCTCACACTTTTATTTCTTTTCTTTTCTTTTTTTTTTCTTTTTGGAGAGGATTTGAAGGTACCATTTTTTTTTTTCCCCCATAAGAAACACAACCAATTTTCTTCTTCATAGTTTCTGTGGTAACAACCACAAGCATGGTATACATAAAATTGATGAAGTCGGAAGGCTTAAGGAGATGAGTATTGGCAGACGAGTAAAAGCACAATCATGCTTGCTTATTTTACTCGAGAACTGAAGATTTAAAGTAATAGAATCAATAGCATAACTTATTCGAATACGTAACACGGTAATGATTTCCATCGTCCTCTCTCTTGGGTGGAACAATCGGAGACTTGGAAAATGGTAATGTTCTTGGAGAAGCCATCAATGGGTTAACACTGATGCTATGTTACAGCAATCAGAGCACCATGTAATGAACAGAATCTACTTGGGTGGTGGTTTCCATGGTATGATCAATTCCAAGGGGCTCGGATTTTTCGTTTTCGAGATCTTAAGAGATTTAACTTTGCTATACACCTAGGAGAAGATAGGGATGGAGAGTGACTAACAGTTTTTTCGGTTTGCTACCTCTTCTAGGAGGATGGATCTGATGAAGCAAGCTCGGCGTACATATTGGATATTATGTTGGCAAAGTATTCCTTCGCTTGGGGTCTCTTAATCTGCGGAGGAAAAAGAAATTCAGATAATTTAATCATTCAACTACTCTCAAGATAATATCTAAATTCACCACTTGCCTTGAATGTAGGAGTGAGAAGACCATTCTCCAACGTGAAAGGCTCATGGACCAAAGTGACAGCTTTCGCAAATTCGAAGCCTCTCAACTGAAATTAAAGAGGTAGATTGTGTTTTATAATCACGAGAAAGAGC
This sequence comes from Cucurbita pepo subsp. pepo, assembly GCF_002806865.2. NCBI lineage: Eukaryota > Viridiplantae > Streptophyta > Magnoliopsida > Cucurbitales > Cucurbitaceae > Cucurbita > Cucurbita pepo. The sequence goes on along the minus strand of NC_036645.1, from coordinate 1,662,132 downwards.
AAAATGGCATGATTGAATCAATGATTTACAAGATAATTGTTGGTTTGCTTGCCTGTGCCTCTCTTCCAACGGCATCCATGTCCGCCAAGACTGCGGCCCTTGCTCTTGGGTCATTGCAGAGTTCGGCTAAATCATTGTACTGCACGTTAAATTGTTTGACGAACACTGGTTAGAAAGATGAGAAAAAATGAAGCTCTTACACTATTGACTTGATCCATGCATAAGTTGGGAAGATTATATGCAAATACCCAACTCAAATATGCAAATCAGTACATCAAATGTAAAATCCTGTAAGGCCAATTTCTTAAACCGTCCAACTTTTTGAGAGTTCTTGGTAATTTATATTTCCACACTAATCTGCACATGCTATATCTAAGAAAGGAAGAAAGGAGGTTGATGACGAGGGATGAATCAAGCTCCCTTCTTGTCAAGCCATTGAGGAAGAAGTTTGAGGTGACAGTTCATGATGGGTTTGTTTATCACTTCCCAGTTTCGTTAAGAGGTTATAAATTTCTCAATTGACTACAAAGAGAAATCAAGTGCTCATATGCAACTCAAGTTTAGAATGAAGCCCAATCTATAACATTCCCAAGACTAGACACAAACCAGCATACCTTAATGCCTTCGGAAGAAGCCCATGATTTCAACGTCTCCAAATCAACTGAGACTACAGCTACCAAAGATGAATTGAAGCTATCACCTTCAGGAAGAAGCAAAGAGAATCAGTAACCAAGTGGCTCTACGTCATGGTAGCATGCATAAGAACCAGTGATATAGCATATGAAGGTACGAAAGGATGAAGAAATTTCAGAGTCCCATTTCTCACCGTAAACAAAGCATTGGGCAACAAACTTGCACTTCGCATACACATTCTCAATTTTCTCTGGTGCAATGTACTCCCCCTGTGCCAACTTAAAGATATTCTTCTTCCTATGGAGAAGTACAATACTTTTAATAACAAAAGAAGGGATTCCTTCGGTTACAAAGATGTATAGAGATTTACTTAAGCTTAAGACCGTTCTCGGGAGATTTATTATGGCAATCTTTTAGCCAAAAAGTTTGTTCATATTTTAAGTCAAAAGACAACAAAGAGAAGCAACGAGGTAGAGGTCACCCACCTGTCAATAATTTTTAAACGACCACCAGGCAACCAAAGTCCAATATCTCCAGTATGGAGCCATCCATCTTCATCAACAGTTTCTCTCCTGTCCAATTCAAATATTCATTTAAATTAAAAAGTACTCGATCAATTAAATCCATTCAAAGAGGTGAGCAAAGAATATTTTTACGTCTGCACTTCATCTTTGAAATAGCCTTTGAAAACAAGGGGACCCCTGATACAGATCTCACCGCGAGAATAAGGCTGATCATCGGATGTGTAATTCATCTCTGGAACATCCACGAGCTTTATTTCTAAAACAGAAATGAAGGAAAATCTTAACCAAGATTGGGAATTATGAATTAAAAACAACCAAGTGGATATGAAAAAGGCCTTAGAAAGGATGGCAGGGATCAAGTCACCCACTCAGGGTGCAAAACCATATTAAGCATTCTGCATCTAATTGATGTTACAGTTATTTTATTATTTTTGTAGGAGAAAATATTTGAGGTGACTGAAACAATAAGATTTACAGATTTAATAGAGAAATTAAAACCCACTACTGTAGCATAATACACTACATTCAATGGTTAAAAGGGTAGCAGCAATATTGAAGAGTTTTTCCTTTTGAGACCTACAACTTCAAGTCAATTTCCCAGACTTTCACAAAATTTGAGTTTATTGTGTACGTCAGAATTCGAGTGAAATAGCAGGCAGGTTAAGAAGCAATCTTCATAAAATTTTCATATATTTATCACCAAAACTCCTCAAGCATGTCTTAAACTCTAAATTACTGAGAAGCTCATGTTAGCAGCTTACCACAAGCAGGGTTGGGAGCCCCAACATGACCACAAAGGGTGTCGTCTGGGTCCATGGCACTTATGACACAAGACGTTTCTGTCATTCCATACCCTTCAAATACTATACCACCAAAGCAGCTGTGGAACAATTACATCCAACTCTTCAGAAACTAAAAGGAAACTCAAATAATAATAATAATAATAATAATAATAATACATAAAAGAAGAAGAAAAATAACAAAAGCCTATAAATTTGTGAACCAAAATATTAAAAACTCACATTTTTAAAAATTCCAGTATATCAGGAGATAATGGCGAGGCACCTGATGCCAAGACACGAACTCGTCCTCCAATCTTTGCCTTTATCTTATTGAATACCAATTTGTCCCATATGGGAGAAGGACTTTTTCCTTTAATAGTAGGATGCCCCAAAATACAGACAATAATCAAATTGCAAGTATTTGAAAATACTAATACATAAAAGAGGAAAATGAAAGTAAGGAAGAACACGGTAAATGGATGCAGGTATGGATCAATAAGTCAAATTTCTGAAAATAGAGAAGGGCGAGGACTTTAGATAAGCTTAGCCACCAACTTTAAAAGAGAAGAGTGGAAATTTAGAAGTATGAAACATGATGCAAAAGCGAATCATTTTCCCGGTTAAAACCATACCATTCATTATAGCTTGCTTCTTGGAATTGTAAGCCGCATTAAACAGTCTCTCCTTTAGCACACCAGAGGTCTTTACAGCATTAATAATTCTGTTCACCACGAAACCAACTCAATAATAAGAGAAGCATAGTATTTTCTGATTGATAAAAAATTGTTGATGCATGAATCTTTACCCAGCATATATCCTGTTATACAGCCTAGGGACACTGCAGAAGATTGTCGGTCTTAATGCAATCATATCATCCATTAACTTCATATTATCCTGAACACAAGTATACAAGACCATATCAGGTTGCCTGAAGTACTGAATGAAATTGCTCACAACTTCCTAGTAAACTGAGTTGAACATTGAAGACAGTATTTATATAGCTTCGTACCCCCTGGTAAAAACCAACAGCAACACCGAAGTAAACTGATGAGACCTGGTTAGCCCGTTCATATATATGTGCCAAAGGCAGGTATGATATGTAGCTGATAATTAGAATGTAAATCAGTAGAAACCAAATATATCGATCAAATTAAATGATAGTGTCGCAGTACTGTAATGTAAAATTGACAGCTGATGCTCACACGTCTGAGGGGTAAAATTTCAAGGCAAGAGAACATCCAGCAACACTCGCTATCAAATTTCCATGAGACAGTATAACACCCTGGCAAGATATTGACGTAAAAATAAGAAAACATAACCTTGCAAGGTTTGAAAGATCAAGTCACTGTTAAGCAACGTCAACAGCTTCAGGATCAGAAACAAAAGAATTCTTAGAAGCTACACCTTTGGAGTCCCAGTTGTACCACTTGTATAGCAAATAGTTGCTATATCATCAGGTTTTGGCGGGCAAAAAGGCTGGATGTTGTTGCTACCCTGGAAGGAAAGAATGCACATTACAAGGTTATTATAAAAAAAAACAGGGCAACAGTAAGTCATAAAAGAGCTGTAAATTGTAAAGTTGCTGCAGGTATAAGGATTTATTGGCATGCAAGACTGGGATTTGTTGATTTCATTGTATATCCATTCTATTAATTTAGAATAATTAAATCAAAATGCTCATATTTTTATTTCTTTGCAACTTCCGATACAAACGTATAACATCGTCTCCAAAAACAAACAAAAACTGAACCATTACGTTAAAGGCCGTAGCATACAATATCAGAAATCTAAGTGAATTTCTTCTGCAGAATAAACGTAGATAGCTTAACAATGAAGCTGCATCCCCATAGGAAGCATGCCAACAGCTAAGCATGTTACTTTTTCTTATGACATAGTGAGAGGATTTTTCAGTTCCTTTACTTCTCCTTTCCTTCTATCATGGGAGACTAAGGGCTTACCTGACTAAGCAAACTTGCGTACGTTAGAATCTGAACTCCAGTTGATGATGGAAGCGATGGTATTTGATCATCTACCCCACCTACAACCTATAAAATTTGGAAGCTAAACTAATTAATAATTGTATCAAGCAGCTGGAGAGCAGAATCAAATTGAGATCAATTACAAACACACGGTATTCATACCACGATCAGGCGTACAGTTGGAATTTCTGACAAGAAGCTCAATAACTGCAATTTGAAAGAAATAATAATGTTTTTTTTTTCTGAAGACAACTCCTCAATTAAAAATCAAGGATATGATTGAAACCAATTTCTAATACTACGAGAAACTGGTCCTTCCACCAACGCTATTTCTTTTGGATATTGAAGTTAATTTCTAACAACGCAGCAGACAGACTAAAATCTAATGTTTCACTCACACTGTTCAATGTCTGAGGAACACAAAAAATAACTTGTATATGAGCATGATTTACAATGAACTGGACCGCATCAGGACCTGTAAAAAAAATGTTTAAACACAAGACCAAATGGGGAGATTTTCAGAAAGAAACAATATCTGGAAGAGAAATGACAAACCAAGAGTGTCATATAAAGGAACTGATATGTAAGAATATGCTGAGCAGGCGTGATCAACTACAAGCCACTCAGGTCTATTGATGAAATATAACCCAATGCAAGATCCCTGTGTCAAAGATACCAAGAATAGTTAGGCAACACTAAGGACATTACAGGGTCAATACACATTCATCAGGCTTCACCACTATATACCAATCCCCATAAAAATAAGGGACAAGTTACACACTATTCTATTCTAGATTCACCTTTGATATACCATGATTTACAAGGCCAGAACCTAATGCTGTCCGAGCAGTACCTGCTTCTCCATATGTCATCCATTTGTACCTTAAAGGGTGAAAGATAAGTCAAAATTTATGGAAATTAGCACTACTAAAAATTTGAAATTTAACAGCCGCATAAAACTCACTCTCCAACTGTTCCATCACATCGGATTCGGGTACCTAGGTACTTATAGTCCCTATATACATCAACTGAGCGCCTAAAGTGGATAAAGTCAAATCAAAGATCAAAAGCTGTTTATAGGTAATCGAAATTAGCAGTAAACATACCAGATCCTTATGATCAGAAAGAAGATAGAGGAGGTGAAGATACTCACACAAAATTATCATGCAATGTACCAATTTCTGGATGATCAGGAAATCTATCCACAAGCTTTAAAGGAGAGCGGGCAGATCTACCATGAGGAAACAAATAATCTTTATGAAACATAGCCATGAGGAAAGGGCAAATCAAGTTCAAACCACCCATTAATATCTTACCTATATACATTCCACTTTCCAGTCTGCAATTTCTCTGGAAGCACAACACTGTAGCCATCCCCTGTTCATAGTCGATAACTTTGACAATGTCAGCAAAGCTTGGGAGAAAAATGTCAAATAGCATAATGTATCACATTTCTCATTTCTCCATATTCAATGATAATAGACGAGAAAGATGATCCACTAAAGTTTTCTAGACTTGCACACACCTAAGAACGGTGGCTCGCCACCATTATCACACCTTTAGTTTAGATTCGGATTCAAAATGCTGTCCACTTCTACCAGAAACCCCAACATCTAGCCAAATTATTACAAACTAGAGCTGAATATTCCTGCAGCTCTAGTACTGAACTTAGAATACATTCACACAGTGCAGACTCCGTAAGGGAGAAAACGAAATGATTTAATTGCATATCAGTCCAAAATTAATTACTAGCACTCATTCAATTGCATACCAGTCCGTATCAAATGGGTTAATTTTAGAGTAGATCGTAAAGGGAGAAAACGAATTGAGAGTAATCGTGCGCGATCAACGACGCCCCACTACCAGACCCAACCACACAGACAATGAAAATCCAAGAAAATCCAGAATCATAATAATAAGAAACTATCTCAATAAGGGATGAAAACCCCCATAGACAAAGTCAACAAGTGTTCAAACAGCCTGCATTTAATCGCCCTTCGTCAATACCAATGCGTTTGGGCAAAAAAACTAGAGTCCATATGGCCCACGTTTCATCTAATTGGCCGAGAAGTAAAAAACGAAAATCAAGCCAATAGTCATATCATCATCAGTCGCACAACGTTACAGATCCATAGCTTTACATAGAAACAAAATTACTAATCTACTCCGAACAAAATACGCCAGTGAGCTTTTCCCACATCAACACAGAAAACGAACAAGTAAGCGAGAGCCAAATAGAGGAAGAAACACACATACCGTTGAAAAACTCGCCAGCAGTAGCGTTCAGCCGAAGCTGAAAAGAAGAGAAATCGCCGTCGGGAACAAGATGATCCTGAATCGCCTGAAGCCGACGTCGAGCAGCGGAAGAATCCATTAGCACTCCAAGATTTGAATCCACCACAAGCCAATCCAACCGATTACTGTAGGGGGGAGAAAAAGGCAAAAAAGGAAATCGAATCCTAGTGTTCAATTCCTCAATCAGAAGAAAATGTAAAATAATTTATGCATACCGGATAGAGAATTGTTGAGGCACGCATCTTTAGGTAGGTGACGAAACCATGACGGCAACAGCGATTTGGATATAGCTTTCCGATTCTTTTGTAAAAGATAATTTAATCGCTCGATTATCCACAAACAGAGTTGTGATCCGTGTGAAGAACAAAACAACAAAGCGGTCGCAATGCAGCTAGTAGAAGAAGACGTGAAGGTTCAACGTATTCACATTCAATTGGTTGAAATCGTTGATGGAGTTTGAATTTGAGTTTGATTTTGATTTTGTTGGGTTGATTTTTCTGTCAACATCCAGGTTATCATTTTGGCTTCCAGTACACCGCCTGATCAAGATCCTGCGGCCATGGCCTTCCCAAAATGTCCAAGTTTTTCTCTTCCAATGATTTAATCCTATGATTCTTCTGTAACTTTCTGTAAATGCCCGCTCATACTTTTTATTCGTGTTTATTAGTCTTTCCATTTAAAAAGTGTTTAATTTATAAATTTTATTTTGTGTCTTATAAAATATATATTTGGTAAATTATTCAACTTTTAATTAATTTAATGTCTTTAAACTATTTAATATTTTTTAAATTTACTACACAAAAATTAATCACTTAAAATATAAATTTAATTTATATATAATATTACAAACCCGAAGTATTGGTGGATCTTAGAACCTTCTAAAAACAACAGTGATTAGAGACGTCCACAATGTACGACGAACTTGTACATAGCTTCTTCGTCTATATATATAACGAAAATAAAGAAACCGAGTTTCGAGCAGTGAACTTATTGGACTTCTTTTTCATTAGAGATATAATATTTTTTTTAAAATATGTGTGGGGTTAATTTTTATTTTATTGATTGCCTTGGATGTTAGGAAACTTCTCCTATCTGAACCACGTGAATATTTTGGTGTCTCATTGTGTAATTCCGTTCTTTGGTGTTGTGAGTACATTTTCCATCGTGGACATTCATCCACATATAAAATGAAGAAAGTAATATTATTCTCTCGTTCTAGATCTGAAATAATTAGGGTAAGTAAGGGTCAGGTCACACAATTCATATACTCGATCCAGATAAATAACAGAAGGATGGTAAACTCCATAGCAATTATGGGTTTATGTCAAAGTTATGAATATAAACATGTAACAGATTGTGAAGTCCTACATCGGTTGTAGAAGTAAACAAAACATTTTTTTTACAATAGCATAGGATCTATACGCCCATACATAAGACTAAAGGTGTCAAGCCAATAACATGCCTGTCGACTGTTATAAGTAATGGGTCAAAGCTAACCGTCTCAAAAGTCAAAGTCGAGTGGCGTTTTGTCTAAGCTCACACCGATCGAGAAGTTTAAGAGAGTTAAAACTGGCTTCTCTCCGATGGGACATAAACATGTACACTTGTCGAGCTCCGAACACCATTATAAATTTTTATAATCAATGAACGTTCCATCCAAATTCCACCCATTTTTTCTCTCCCGATGAAGATGATCGAGAAACCCAGAGATCCGATTTTCAAATCCACCGCCACCGTAATCTCGCCGTCACCCAAAAATTCCTTCTCTTCCTCCTCCTCCTCCGATTTCGAATTCACCGTCTCCATCTCCCCCCGGAAATCCTCCACCGCCCTTTGCCCCGCCGACGAACTCTTCTGCAACGGTCACCTTCTGCCTCTCCACTCCCGCCGGAACTCCCTCGTTCCAACCCTCCTCCCCTCCTCCAGCACTTCCTCCTCCGCCGACTCCACCACCACCACCTCCCGCGACTCCACCGGCAGCTCCTCCACCGATCACTCCCGCTCCTCCTCCCAAAACGACCCCAACCGCCCCACCTCCGACGACGCAGATCTTAATCTCAGAACCCGACAGCGTCACGACAAAAAGTGCAAGCAGTTTTCGTTTGCGAGATTCTCGTCCGTTTTCAGGAAGGAGCCGAAGAACAACACTGGTAGTAGTAGTACTCATGGTGGGGAATCCAGGCCGCCACGTGTCAAAGGGATTGGATCCACCGCTAAGGAAGTGATCAAGAAGTGCTTCAGAAAAGTCCAACTCAAAATTGGGTCCAAATCTTGCCACTCCGCAACGGCGGCGGCCCATACGGCGGAATCGGCGAAAGATAGCTCGTTAAATCCCGGCAAAACAGAGGAGAACGGCAGAGTTTCACTCTCATTTTCCGGGAACTTGAGGTAAAATTGTAATTATAAATCAAACCCAACCAGAAATTTTAATAAAAACATAATAACTTTTCAAAATTTTAAAATTTAAAATTTAAGAAGAACAAATTTGATTTTGACCCAGGTATCCACGTGGAAGAAGCAGCTTCCTACCGAGTTGTCCATCGTCGACCCGGTCATCACCGAGTCACTCCGGCGTGCTCCGGCGAGGAGGCGTACAGAGCTTGAGCTCTGTCAGTGGCTACGGATTGTCATACTCCGCCGACATGTCGTCTATGGAAGAACTCCACAGTGCAATTCAAGGCGCCATTGCCCATTGCAAGAACTCACTAATCCAAACCAAAGACACCATCAACCCCGACGAACCCTCCTCGTGCTGAATCCTCCCGATAAAAACACCACCAATTTCTCACAGAATTTTCGAGTCGATAAGAGTGTTTTTCAAGCGATCGGAAGAAATATCCGATCAACCCTATTGGGTATATATCAATTTGAGTATAGTTTAATTTATTTCATATGAAAATATATAGAGAATGCATTAATTATATGACAAAATTGTGTAATATTAATGTTGTATCAGGATCTTTCATGCTTGCACTTTTTGGATGTATTTTGTTTATATTTGCAAGAAACTCCAAATTTGTCGATCAAATTATATATCAATCATTTGTCACGTCCTAATAAAATTTGATCGATTTATTTTTAAGACGAGTTCTTATATTTGTTCATTTAAAACTTTAAGAAATAGATAAAATTTATATGTATAACAAAATAGAATAATTAAACAAATGTGGTAGATTTAAAATTATTAAAGTAATTATAAAATTAATTTTAAAAGTGGAAAATTGAAAATGATATTTAAAAACGTATAATAATTACTACTCACCTCTCAAGCAAACGCCACATGCAAAACGGGAGGGAATTGGGTCGAATAAATTTATATATTTTTTAATTAATTATATATATATATAGCGGAGTGTTGAAGTTGGAGGGGAGTGGCGATAACATGGGAATGGGACCAGAGGTGGTGGGTATGAGCGCGATCTGGACCGTAAAATGTGCTGACTTTGAGTTGACTTTGGGATGTCGGTGCGGAATCGAAGTAGAGTGAGCAGGATAAATCATGAACAGGCGAAGGAGGAAATTGCAGCGAACCTAGCGGGGTTTCAATCAGCTCATTCAAATTATTTTAAAATGGTGAAGCAACAGCTATGGTTGTTGGCCCATTCATTAATTATCCATCTTTAAATTATATATTCAACCCCTAATTTCCATACGTCACCCAAAAAAAATAATAAATAAATAAATAAATAATCTCCTTATCGGGTTGGGTGCGGTCATGTTAATGAAGGTAAAAATATAAATGATTTGTTTCATCGAGAGGGTTACACGAGCTACCTTAACTCTGTTGAAGATTATTGGGGATGAGTCTCGCCTTGGTTAATTTGGTGGAAGATCATGAGTTTATAAGTGAGAAATACTATCTCCATTGCTATGAGGTTTTTTTGAGAGCCCAAAGTAGAGCCATGGAGCTTATGCTCAAAGTGGACAATATCATACCGGAGAGTCGTGATTCTTAACATGGTATCAGAGTAATGGCCGAAACTTAGCCATATCAATAGAATTCTCAAATATCGAACAAAGGGTTGTGAGTCTTGAAGGTGTAGTAAAAAGTGACTAAAGTGTCGAATAAAGGGTGTACTTTGTTCGAGGGCTCCAGAGAAAGAAATTGAGCCTCGATTAAGGGAAGAGTCGTGATTCCTAACAAACTCAACTTAATATCAATTTTACTTTAATTTATGTATTAATTTAAATATTAGAATGTGTTGAAACACAACACCACTCTTACATGAGTATTCTGTCTCGTGAGTTCCTCGACAACACAATCAAATGTCTTGGCTCATAATCGATGTAGATATGTGGTTGAATTCTCACATCAGCTTCGATAACCAATTATTAAATTTTCATCGAGAAAATAATATACTCAATACTTAATAAAATTGCATAGATATTTTCTCCCGAAAAAATCAAATAAATTAATTTATACATCAACAAACTTGCCTACAATTTGGTACATGAAAAAGGTAGGTAAGACTTTTGGAACTCATTTGATGACATTTTCCATTTTGATTGTACTCTATGGTTGAAAATAAAAGACATGATTTGTCACACATTGACATTTAAAAATAAAAATTAAAATAAATAAAGACCTAATAATTTATACACTCGACCAATTTGTCAAAAAAAAAAAAAATATATATATATATATATATATATATTGGAATAAAAAAAAGGTCAAAGATAAGAAAATGATTTAAAGTGAGACATCTCAATAAATTTTAAAATGAGTATATATACGGTTGGTCTTAGCTAATTTAGGGAATGATCATGAATTTATAAACAAATAATACTCTCTCCATGTGAGGTATTGGGGCAGCTCAAAGCAAAGCCACGAGAGTTTTAGGTATTTTAGGGGAGCCCAAAGCAAAACCATGAGAGTTTATGCTCAAAGTGGAAAATATCATACCATTGTGGAGAGTTCGATTTGTCTAACCGGTCTCAAATTTATTTAAATAATAATAATTTAGTATGCGTGAGTTAATTTAAAGTTAACCTAAAAAGGTATTTTTTTGATTTAGTATATGGTTTTTTCGTCCACAAGTTAGGGCATTTGTTTAATAGGAAGGGAAGCGGGGCGGTGGTTGGTGATGTGGAGCAGCTGTGGGACTGAAGCGGCACGACCAGTCGGTAAGATTGGACCTCCGACATGTCGATTAAAACGACGTTCCATTAAAGACTAAGCGACAGCTCACATGCCATTACGCTGCTCCATTTTTTCTCTACTGTTTTTCCGGCGTTGACTGCGAGTCGCTGTCACACAATGTGGGCCGATTCTTCATGGGCCTACAAGGCCCAGCCCGTTTAATCGTTTTCTGAGATTGTACAATAAAATAATTTTTAAATACAAGGCCCATTAGCATGTCGCAACAAGATGGGCCTCCACTGTTGACTAAAGTGGATTCATTTGGGCCCACTAAAATTTCGTGGGCCAGCTTAGACAGAGCGCACGTTAGTTACTTTCTTTTAGCGGTTTACCTTTATAGTAATTTTGGGCGGGAGCGCACGTTAGCATTTCGGCCCAGAGCGGGGGAAGTTTTCGGCCGGTTTTGATTAAATGCGCGACAGAACGGAAAACTGTGAAGAAATTATGGGAGGCAAAGATAAAAGAAGAGGGAAATCTGAAAATATTTACAGTGTGAATTTACTAAATTACCCTCTAACCTCCTCTCTCTCTCTCTCTCTCTCCTCTTTCTCTCTTCTCCTTTCACTCGCCTTTTGATCAAGTCCCCAGATTTGGTTATTGGGATCACTCTCTTCCACGTCTCGTTATTCCAAGCTCCTCTGGTTGTTTGTTTATGGAGCTTCCGAAGCGCGTAGATCAGAATCTTCCCGAGAGGAAAGGCCACAAGCGGAAACTGGAGGAGGAATTTGAGGAAGAACGGGGGATCTCTGTTCCTACTGGGGATGCCAAGCGAGCGTTACTCAGCGAGGTCAGTGCTCAAGTTGAAATTCTCAATTCCACTTTTTCATGGAAGGAATCCGATCGAGCTGCTGCTAAGCGAGCTACTCATGTTCTTGCGGAGCTTGCTAAAAACGGTACACTCATATACATATTTATTTTAATTTACCGGAACGCCCTTCCGATCTTGTCGTGTTCTTATGCCTATTCGTCTCTTTCGGTAGTTGGAGTTTCTAGTGGTTGATCATGTTCTGGATGGTTCTTTGGATTTTCTTCTTCTTTTTTTTTTTTTTTTGTGTGTTTTTGTCAATTGATTGGAATTCTTGTGTTTTGTTGGGGTTGTTGCCAGAAGAGGTAGTGAACGTGATTGTGGAAGGTGGAGCAGTGCCGGCTTTAGTTAAGCATTTACAAGCACCGCCTATTGTTGAAGGTGATCGCAGTCTTAAGCCATTTGAACACGAGGTTGAGAAAGGAAGTGCTTTTGCGCTTGGACTACTGGCTGTAAAGGTCAAATTCATTCTGCTCTATTTGGATACATGTTTTCCTATTATCATCTCGACAGTGTGTATGACTTCTTTGTACGCGTTCTTTCAGTCAAAGAAAAGATACTGGCCTAGGATTTTCTGTCCTTAACTTAGTAGCGTTGAACAACTTTTTGGACCTGAAATTTTGGCATAAACAATCCTATTCTTGTTCATTTAGTCTAAGGTGTTGCCAGAATAAATGCAATCTTTCAACGGGATTGCTTGTCTACAGTTGTTGCTGATGCGTAATCCCTTCTCAGGCTTTTGTTTGACATGTGCATCTAAGTTTAAGAAAAACGTATTTTAGCATGCATGTTTAAGTTATCACCTCATCTCAGTCCCAATGCTCTATGCATTTCTTCTAATGATTTCTGATCCGTTTCTTCTTTTTATCCTCTCTAAACAGCCAGAGCACCAGCAACTGGTTGTTGACATTGGTGCTTTGTCACACCTTGTTGAGCTATTGAAGAGACACAGGGAAGGTTCTTCTCGAGCTGTAAATAGTGTTATTCGTAGAGCTGCAGATGCTATTACAAATCTTGCCCATGAGAATAGTTGCATTAAAACACGGGTTAGGTATGCTTAGTCAGTTGTCTAACTTCTAAGTTTTACAATTGTCATTGAAACCCATTCTTGATGAGGATTTAAACATTCAGGATGGAAGGTGGAATTCCTCCTCTTGTTGAATTGCTTGAATTTACGGACACAAAGGTACAAAGAGCTGCTGCTGGGGCATTACGAACACTGGCCTTTAAGAATGATGAGAACAAAAATCAGGTAATTGGTCTGTGAATTTGATGTTCAACCGTAGGTTTAATATGCATCTCATATATTATCTTTACTACCTGGCAGATCGTTGAGTGCAATGCTCTCCCTACGCTCATTTTGATGCTTCGGTCAGAGGATGCTGCTATTCATTACGAAGCGGTAGGGTGTTTTCCATGTCATAAACATGGATATTTTATGCTTATTAGTAAACTGATATATTCAGTTTGCATTCTGTAAAATATGGATTTTGTGGATTTTAGGTTGGTGTTATTGGAAATCTGGTGCACTCATCCCCAAATATAAAGAGAGAAGTTCTCCATGCTGGAGCTTTGCAACCTGTTATTGGATTACTCAGGTATTGTAAACTTCAGGATTCTTGTCACATCTTTTATTTTTTACTGCTTCATTACGTGTAACTTCACGAATCTTGTCACATATTTTGTATATGATTCAGTGAATGCTAGTGCCTATCTTCTCATTATATCTATATTCCGTTGTAGCTCTGTCAATCATAACTAGTTATGCCGTGAAGAAAAAGTTGATCTCCATTAGTCTGAAACATGTTAATCATTTCTCTATTGTTTTAGTTCTTGCTGCTCTGAGAGCCAAAGGGAGGCAGCTTTATTACTTGGACAATTTGCGGCAACTGATTCAGATTGTAAGGTAAATAAAAATTGACGATTTATTATTTCAGGGTAACAAGTTTGAATAAGAGTGATATATTTATGGTATATTATTTCCTTAAATATTTTCTTTTTATTACAAAAGATATCCTCACCAGTCAATTTCTGTTATGTATACTTGTTTTTATAACTTTCTTACTGAACACATTGAACATTTTCAGATTCACATTGTACAGAGGGGTGCTGTTCGACCCTTAATTGAGATGCTTCAATCACCTGATGTACAGCTACGAGAAATGTCAGCTTTTGCATTGGGTAGATTGGCACAGGTACTGCATTCCATTTCTTCCGTTCAAAATCATACCTGGTGGACTATTTCCAAGTTTATAACTTAAATTTTTTATTACTTTTGGTATAGACAGCCTATCTTTTACCCGACATCAAATTTCATAAATCTTCATACTGCTTTCTTAAAGCATTATTCTTTGCCACTTGGTTGATTCATTTTTCCCCCGGGTTCTTAGGAATGAATGACAAGGTCTCGTGAATTTCTTAGCTGAAACTGAGAAGAATTTTTTATTTTCAGGAAACTCATAATCAAGCGGGTATTGCTCATAACGGTGGTCTAATGCCATTACTGAAGCTTCTTGATTCGAAAAATGGTTCTTTGCAACATAATGCAGCATTTGCTCTTTATGGTCTTGCGGATAATGAGGTATATTACCTTTAATCTTGATATAAACTTGAACATGAATTGCTTCGTAAATCATACTGCCTTACTGAACTATTGTGATCATAATTTAATCTAAACTTTAATTGTTTATTTCCTTCTGTAGGATAATGTATCTGATTTTATTAGAGTGGGAGGAGTTCAGAAGCTGCAAGATGGAGAATTTATAGTGCAAGTAACTTAACCTTCCTTATCTATCTAGTTGGAACTGTTGAATAACAACCCCCCCCAACCTCTTCTGATCTTGCACGTATTATTGGAGGTTATCCACAGTTTCCATCCAATAGTGGTGGTTACTGACTTTCTTGCTTTGTCAAGTGTCAGACTTAAATATATTGGCAATTTTGTTTCAGGCAACAAAAGATTGTGTAGCAAAGACAGTCAAGAGATTGGAGGAGAAAATACATGGAAGGGTGAGCTGTGACTTTCCTGATTTTGTTTTGGGATTTTGGCATGTCTGATGTTTTAGTCTGTTCAATTGTCAATACGGATGCTTTCCAGATGTTAATCACATTCTTTTCCTTGCTTAGGTCTTGAATCACTTGTTACATCTAATGCGTGTAGCTGAGAAGGCTGTGCAAAGACGAGTGTCTCTTGCTCTTGCTCATCTTTGTTCACCCGATGATGAGAGGACCATATTTATCGATAATAATGGCATGTCATATTCTTAAAATCTCATTAAGTCTTTCCCCTTTGAGGGTGCAGTTGGGGATAAATTTGTTTTCTTAATGGAAATTTTATCGTAGAACAACCACATTTGCATTTTGCAGGTCTGGAGTTGCTTCTTGGCCTGCTTGGTTCTTCAAGTCTCAAGCAGCAGCTTGATGGTGCTGTTGCTCTGTACAAGCTGGCAAATAAAGCCATGACCCTTTCTCCTGTAGATGCCGCTCCGCCATCTCCAACACCACAGGTAGGATATTTGTAGATTTATTACCCTTCTGACGTACGTCATTGAAAAAATATTTTACACATTGGCTTGAGAATGAAAACCTGGCTTTGTGAAATAGAGAAAGTTAATGGGTATGGGTCCTTGAGCCTTTGATTTAGTGGCTAAATATACGAATCCCTCGGAAATCTGTTTCAGTTTCTGGGAGTATTTGTTCTCTACTTCAAGTTTTTTACCTGAATCCCATGCCCTTAATTACTAAAATTCTGACATGTCATGCAGGTTTACCTTGGGGAGCAGTATGTGAACAATTCTACATTGTCTGATGTGACTTTTCTTGTTGAAGGTCTTTATTGTTTTTCCTCATGTTTTAAACAACTTATGATCCATTGCTTTTCTAATGACTTCATTCAGCTTATGCCTTTTCCATTTGACATTTGCAGGAAGACGCTTCCATGCCCACAGAATTTGCTTGCTTGCTTCTTCAGATGCATTCCGTGCAATGTTTGATGGTGGCTATCGGGTGAGCATATCAATATTTTCTAAACTATTTCTGTCATCCTTGTTTCTAGTTAACTTTGCGACTATGCTTTCAAGTGCGAGTGGTAGTTTTGTCTCACCTGTCATAATGGCTCCTGCATGTTGCAAGTTTCCGCGATCATATAGTTCACTTAGAACAATGTAATACCTTTAATATTTATCATCCTTGAGCATGTTTATACTTATATTAATCAAACTGGAAATTTCTTGGAACAATAGTCTTCAGAATGCACAATTTCACTGATTGGGTTTAATATTATTTCAGGAAAAGGATGCAAAGGATATAGAAATTCCAAATATTAGATGGGAAGTTTTTGAGCTAATGATGAGGTAAAAAAGTTCGAGTTCCAAAAGTTATCAGAATATGAATGCAAGTGGTATTATGTTAATTAACTGAATTTAAGTTATCATTACAGATTTGTTTACACTGGATCTGTGGATGTTTCGTTGGATATTGCACAAGATCTCCTGAGAGCTGCCGATCAGTATCTCTTGGAGGGACTTAAACGATTGTGCGAATATACCATTGCACAGGTGAGCTAAGAATTTTTAATTTTGGTTTCTGATATTTCTCATTCAATTATTCCCGTAACTCAGGCTGTCATATATGTATATGATATATGTTAATTTTAAACTTCTGCCAGGATATATCATTGGAAAATGTTGCAAGCATGTACGAACTTTCAGAAGCCTTTAATGCCATATCTTTGAGGCACACGTGCATCCTTTTTATCTTGGAACAATTTGATAAACTCAGCGCAATGCCAGGGTATGTGCCTCCGAACCTTTTCCGGTCCTTCCTCCTTTGCCTGCTTGAATAAACCTTTTGAGTTTTTCTGCCTTTAAAAGAAACTTGTAAATCCTTGTTGAAGCATATGTTCACAAAGTATCAAATTATCCACTTAGGTCTAGATTGATAACCATTTAGCTTTTGAAAATTAAGCCTTGAAATATATTTTCACCTTGGAGTTCCATGTTTTGTTATTTACTTTTTACATGTATTTTTTAAAGCTAAGTCAGTTTTGAAAGCTAGAAGAAAGTAGTTTAAAAAATTTGCTGTTGTTTTTAGAATTTGGGTAAGAATTCAATTCTTTTCTAAACATATCCTAGATAAATGATGAGAAAACAAACACAATTTTAAAACCTATAAACCTTCAAACAAGCCCTTAAAAAACTTCATTTCAAGTTCCTCAATTTTGGTAACAAACTTGGAAGCTAAAACTGTTAGATTTAGATCGTGCCAGTGGCTTTAAATGGAGAATATCAGTATCAGAAGCCCCTACATAAGATTATTAAAGCAAGTTGTAAGTTAAACTCGTATGGATCATTTGGAGATACACCTAAAGAGGCCATGGATAGAAAAATATGGTTTCTCCTGCCTTTTCTAAGCCAATTCTTCATTCCAATATTTGCAGGCACTCTCATCTAATTCAGCGCATACTTCCCGAGATCCGCAACTATTTTGCAAAAGCCCTGACCAAGCCTAACCTCCATGGCTCACGGTTGTAGATGGCTGGACCGTGCATTCATTCATCATCTCTAACTAAAAAAACAGGATGTACAGATAGTGGTAGATTTGGTTGCTGCAACCGAGCGAGCTAGAATGAGGTTCAAATTAGTTAATTTGTTTGATGGCTCATGATCCTTTGGCTTTTCTTTTTTCTTCTAATGAGTTTAGGGTTTTGATCTTTTGTATAAAGTCTTTAGTAATAGCATTGCTAGATAGAATGACCTCATTCCTCACATCGACCTTATATCCTTGAAACGCATTGCATTTATTTTATGAATTGATGTATCTTCCCAAATGACTAAGCTCTTGTGAAGACACAATTCAATTGGAGAACACTGTAAATTTGACCACCGGTTATATCAATTTCAGGGGTTCAACAGGTTTTTTTTGGACTGTGGGTTAATCTTTTGAAATAATTTTGATTTTGTTATGTTATTTATTTATTTATTACTTTTACTGCAATTAGGTAATTAAGATCAAAGCCCGTTTTATTAACTTTTTAATTGATTTACTTTAAGTGTGGTTTTGTTAGTAATTTTACTTTAAATAAAACTATGGAATGCATATTACAATTTCATTTGTCAGATTAAATTTCATGTGATTCCTAAATTATTTTCTTTATTTTAACCATAATTTATATCTTTCCTTGGAGCACCATGGGCCCATTTCCATATGATTGCCTTTTTTTTTTTCTATGTATAAATGACACTGCTTTTAATAATTCCAAAAATACTTCAAACTATTTCTTTAAAGTACTACACATTCATTTAATAAATCAAAACTATGTATAAATGTTTACCTTAAAGCAATTTTATTTATGCTTTGATGTGATATGTCTTGACATCGTGTGTTAAATGATTATGAAAATTATTGATACTCAAATCTCATCCAAATTTTATCTATCAAAATATAATTTTCTTATCGGTTGTAAATTATTTAAATATAAGTGTGAGTTATGATTGAAATGCATAGTTTAAAGTGCTAGAATTCATAATTTTGTCAAAAATTCTCATCTTACAATCCATCTCCTTGGGGATCTAGTGTCCTCGTTGACACATCACTCGGTGTCTGGCTCTTATACTATTTGTAATAGCTCAAGCTCGTCTTGTTCAAGTCTTCCCTTTCGGACTTCACTCAAAGATTTTAAAACGCATAGGTTAGGGAGAGGTTTCAACACCTTATAAAACATGTTAAAACATGTTTCGTTCCCTCTCTAACCGACTTTAGATCTCGCCGGGACACTTTAAATGCTTAGGAATCATATTTTTTCCTTCTCCCATAACAAAGAGAGAGTATATTTTTAGATGATTAAAAAGAAAAAGAGCTGAAAGTCGAGGCTTTGAAAGCGAGTTTGCAAAAATGGAAACCTGGCGGAAGGGGCCATCCTCCGCCTGAAACTTCAAATTTGCAAAAACTTCTCTGTTCGGGTTCCGCCAATTGGACGCAAACGCTAGCCCTCCTCGAAACCCCCACCATTGGCCTTCGCCCCAACAATTATAATCACTATTTTACCATTTCCATGTTTCCCTTTTTAACTTTCCCTCTCTTCTAGTTTAGATTTTTTCCTTCTATCCTCTTCTCTCGTCTTCTTCAGTCACTCGCTCACATCCTCCATTCATCTCCAGGAGGTGAACAACACTTTTTTCTCTTCTCTTGTTGCTCTGTTTGCTTTTCATTACAGGGTTTTCTTCATTCCCTCCTTTTGTTGCTTGTTTGCGTTTGTGGGTTTGCCTCCATTTTCTTCCGAACTTCGTTTACAAGTGTTCGAAGCTTTGCTTTGTGTTAGATCCATAATAGTTGTTGCTAATTGGTGTTTTTATCTTCTGGGGTTAATTTTAAGAAAAATGGGCTTTGTTTGTTCTCTGATGTCTCTGATTGTACAAGAGTAAAACATTTCGTTTTCAAGTGTGTTTGACACTTATCGGCTTCTGGTAATGTTTTTTCTTGTCACTCTATCTTGTTGGTGGACTACCCTCTGTTGTTTAGGTTAATACAGAGATAGTTCAGAAGGGAAAAGTTTTAGGCAGAGCTGGATATGGAATTCTTCTTCCAATCTGTATCCTTTTTGTTTCTACTTCTTATTGGACTACAAGAATGGTTGGATGAGTGCATGGTGGAGCTTGGAAATAAGTTTTAGCTCTGTTTCTTTGCTGATATTGTAATATGTTTGGATACTATGGATTTTTTTGGCTCATGGCTTGTGTGTCCTAACTTGTCTCTATTATCTAGTGACTATGATTTTCTTAAGAACTGGACGCTTCTGTTATGTTTATTTCTATTCTATTCACTGTAGGTGGCTGGATTTGAGCACTTCTGATAATGGACTTTGTAAACACAAATTTGGAATGTAGACCATTGTCGATCAAATTGTGGCCTCCTAGTGACAATACCCGGAATATGCTTGTGGAACGGATGACATCTAACCTTACCAGCAAATCCTTTTTCACCCAAAAGTATGGTACTCTAAGTAAGGAAGAGGCCACAGATGAGTCGAAGAGAATTGAAGACATTGCTTTTGCTACAGCTAATCAGAACTATGAAAACCACCCTGATGGTGATGGAAGTGCTGCTGTGCAACTTTATGCCAAGGAGTGTAGCAGGCTTCTTCTCGAGGTTCTTAAGAGGGGTCCTAGAGTCGAGGCAGACAAGGAGGAGGTTGGATCTGATATCACTAGTCCTCCACGTGAAACCTTTTTCGACATCTCGAAAGGTCGACGGGAGTTTATTGAGGCGGAGGAAGCTGAAGAACTACTAAATCCTTTGAAAGAGCCAGGGAATTCTTATACCAAGATATGTCTTAGCAACCGAAGCTTTGGTTTAGAAGCAGCTCGTGTTACTGAGCCCATTCTTGTATCCCTCAAGGATCAGTTAAAAGAAGTGGACCTCTCTGATTTTATTGCAGGAAGAACAGAGTCAGAAGCTCTAGAAGTCATGAAATTGTTCTCAGATGCTTTAGGAGGCAGCGTTTTGAGGTCTCTGAACCTCTCAAACAACGCCTTAGGTGAGAAAGGTGTTAGAGCTTTTGGCTCTCTCCTGAAATCACAGACTTGTTTAGAGGAGCTATACTTGATGAATGATGGCATTTCCAAGGAAGCTGCTCAGGCAGTGTCCGAGTTGATTCCTTCAACGGATAAGCTTAGAGTCCTTCAATTTCATAATAACATGACAGGCGATGAAGGTGCTCTCGCCATCGCTGAAATCGTGAAGTGTTCTCCTCTGTTGGAAGATTTCCGCTGCTCCTCTTCAAGGATAGACTCAGAAGGGGGAGTTGCCTTATGTATAGCACTCGAGACTTGTACCAACTTGAAGAAACTTGATCTTCGAGACAACATGCTCGGAGTGGAAGGTGGATTTGCTCTGAGCAAGTCCCTTGCATACCATGTAGATCTCAAGGAGTTGTATTTGAGCTACCTGAACTTGGAAGATGAAGGTGCAATTGCCATAGCTAATGCACTAAAGGACACAGCTCCTGCACTAGAAGTCTTGGAAATGGCTGGTAATGACATAACAACTGAAGCTGCTTCTGTATTAGCTGCTTGCATAGCTAAAAAATCCCATCTTACCAGCTTGAATCTGGCCGAGAATGAACTGAAGGATGAAGGAACTATCCTGATCAGTAAGGCACTAGAAGGTCACATCAAAATAAAAGAAGTTGATATGAGTACTAACTTAATAAGGCGGGCAGGGGCTCGGGTTTTAGCTCAGACTATGGTTCAGAAGCCTGGTTTTGTGCTGCTGAACATCAATGGAAATTTCATTTCTGATGAAGGCATTGATGAGGTGAAAGATATTTTCAAGAAACATCCGGATATGCTTGGGCCCTTGGATGAAAATGATCCTGAGGGGGTAGATGGCAATGAGGACGAGGACGAGGACGAGGATGAGGACAAGGATCCCGTAGCAGACGAGAACGATGAGGATGAATTGGGATCAAAACTAAAGAACCTTGAAGTTGATCAAGAGACCTAGAGGTTGGTTTAGGCCATTTGCAAGATGTGTCTCTTAAACTTTAGTGTTTGAAGAGGGGAATCTGTTGTTTTAGTTTGGGACTTTTATCTAATTTAAGCAACCAGCATGGTACGTACTAGATGGTCTGTAGCCGTAGGTTTTATTTGGTCTTTGCTTAGGCATTGTGCTGTGTTCGTGTAGACCACTGATGACAGGAACTTTTGCCATGAACCGCATCTCTATATCCCTTGTTTTCATTGCCTCCCTTTTTCAGAGGAATGGATGAAGGATGGATCTTCCTCCCAATTCAGTGGAGATTAGCTTGGAAAGTTTGTTTATATTGATTGGAGTGGATGTTCTATTACCTGTACTTCAAGTTACCATAAAACTTGTTAAAATAAAGCAGATAGTTATGTTCTTTTCCATTTCTTACATTTTGTCGTCTCCATCTCTGTGCTGCATCACGGTACCCTTGTCTCAATTTTTCATCCTTGCGTATTCTTCTTCACTTTCCATTTCATTTCGACTTTGAGTGTCCTTTTGCCACCACTTCCTGCACAACATGAGCAAGCTTTTCTATTTTCCATTTCATTTTGACATATACAGCCTGTGTAAATTACAAAGTATGTACATCAGAATTTAGGTACCATTTAAATTCCCATATGAATGCTTCATGGTGGCCAATGGAGTAAAAGAGACAATTACGTTTGTTCTAACGTTTTTGAGATATTATAGTAGCAACTAACAAATATACTATATTTGATGAGAAAATACCCATTAGATCTCCCAAATACAATATTTGATGTGTATTTAAATCTTGTCCATATTCAGAAGGCCTAGAAAATCACACAAAACATGAATTAAAGCGGCCCAAATTTCCATGACAATTAAAATTACAACACTGAGGGGCAGGACGTACTATCTTTTTAAGCCTTTTGTTACAATAAAAAATGAACCATGGGCGCTAACAATCATGAATCAAGCCATGTGGGAAACCGACTCCAGGCGAGCTCATGAATTTTGCAGTTTCTAACAATCATGGTCTGAAGTTGAACATTCAAATCTAATCTGCTGAAATCTAATTTGACAACTTTGTTTCCGTTCGAATACTAAAATAACTTATAAGCCGTAATAATATATGTCCTCACCTTACTCAGACCAACATCAACTGGTGTTACTCTAGCATCCGGAGCTCTTTCTTTGAGTGTGAGGGTAACACCTAAGTTTAACATGACAAAATGAGGTCTAAAATGTAATGTGCACGAGAAGAAACAGAGTAGCCAAGGATGTCAACATAACGAAGCAGAAGTCATCCAAAGATATAGTAAAAAAGATACACATAATTAAATATTCAATAGACTAAGAAAGGAAAAAAAAAGAAAAAAAAGAAAAAAAAAAGAAGCTTAGGCATTGAGAAAAAGGAAGGAAGCGTAGGAGGAAAAGAAGCTTAGGGATATATAGTCAACTAGAGCATCATGCAACACTGTCGACCAAAAAAATTAAGCTTGGGCACTGGGAACCTTTCTTGATGCTATACCAAGAAGAAAAATTTGTAGGAGAAAGAGATGGACAAAGCTTATGGTAGCTGGAAATGACTGCTGGCAGGAAACCAAGAAATCAAGCAGACACTAGAATTTGGCTTCTTCATTCCTCGGCAGAGTTTTTGCAAACAATAATTTCCTAATAATGCTGTCACAAAGAGAAATCACGAAAGCGGATATGGCTAAAACTGTTTGGAAGAAAAAGGGCCAAAAAAAGTGATGTTCTTGAACTGGACGCTGAACTGAATTGATTCATAGATCTAACATGTTCCCAGTCTTCTTTAAAACACAAGCATCTGATTCACGTGCAGATTATATGAGAATTCAGCCTCATTATATGACAGAATTTAGTAGAAACTTCTAACATTTACCTTCTCGATATATGGACCCCATTCATGCTTGCGCAAATGGTGAGGAGCATCAAGCGGTGGCAACATCCCCTACAACAAATTTACAATGAAAAGAAGATCAGAGGAAAAACAGGAAATGTTACTTCTTGTTGATTAAAGCAACCAATCAATTTAAGGTCGGACCACAAATCTTAGATTGTTGTGCTTTGGGAAAAGAGCTTTTCTCAAGTATTGTGGAGTCTCAAGATACTTCAAGATCTTATAAGAAAAGCAGCGCCACTTTGCTCCTCATCAGAATTGTTCGCTGCCGCAACATCCGAGTCAGTCACCGAACTCCTTTCCACTGTCGAATACCACTACCTGATACGTGCAAAAACTATCTTCCTGAGTTGAACAATTCCAATGAAGCCAATGACTGTCCTAGAAAATTTCAAGTAACGAAATGAGGAAGATGGAGACCTCGTCAATTCGGAATATGGTTGCCGCACGAGCAATTTGACCAGCCAACTATGAAGAAGTTCATACAACATTAGGAGAAAGAAAAGTTGTGCCAATGTCAATCACATCACTTCGTTTGAACGTGGCGAAAATGAATCAAGAGAGCAGAAAAATCAACACAAACTTCGAACCAAAGATATCAAATCATTCAAAGAGAAAACATAACAAATTACAATCTTCCAAGGGACAGGGGAAAGGGGGAGAAACTCGAAAAACACTCGCCTATAAGGGAGAAAATGCATACTCTACTGGCAGTCTCGAGGGATTGAGCGTTGTCGATTATGGAACCGGATACCGCAATGATCACTCTAGGTTTTGAAATCGATCTCCTCCTCTCCCCTTCAATTTCATTCTCGAATTTCCTCTTCTTCTTCTTTTTCCGATGGAAAGCTTCCATTGACAAACTCAGCTTCAATCTGAGCTTCGAAGTCGTCTCTTCCAAGTGCCTCCAATAAGCCCATGGGCCCAGATGGGCTATACAGACTCCACCTATCCCAAGCTTACAAAGCCCATTAAATTACACGACGGCCCATTACATTTTTGGGCTTTCCGATTCACTATTACACACCCAAAATAAGCCCATGGGCCGAGTTGGGCAATACAAGTTAATGGATAATGTTTTTTAAGAATAATAAAATAAGCCCATGGGCCTCCAATAAGCCCATGGGCGCAGTTGGGCTATACAGACTCCACCTATCCCAAGCTTACAAAGCCCAGTAAATTACCCGACGGCCCATTATACTTTTGGGCTTTCCGATTCACTATTCCACAGCCAAAGTAAGCCCATGGGCCCAGTGGGCAATACAAGTTAATGGATAATGTTTTTTTTTTATAAAAAAAGAATAATAAAATATTTATAGTGATATATTAATAAATAAAATTATATTGTTTTACAATTTTCAGTTAGAAAAGGTTATATATGTAATTAGCCTAGACCACAATCAACAATTAAAAAAATAAAAAAATAAAATTATTTTTGAAAAGCATAAATAATTTGCCCATAGAAAAAAACAAAAAAGGTGACGTGACAGCCACTGCTCGACATCTTCCTTTGAAATTGGGGATGATTACAAAATCTAAAAAGGAAAGAAATATCACTACTCCTAATTTTGGGTCAAATATTTTGTTTCGTACAAATAATAATAATAATAATTATTATTATAATTATTGCATAAATCACCCCTAATTTATGGAATTTTCCCTTTTTATAAATAGTACAAATATTGTCTCTTTTGAGTATAAGTTCTCATGAAGGCTTCTCTCTCCAAAAGACTTCGTACCAATAGAGGGAGTATTATTTGATTATAAACACACGATTATTCTCTAAATTAGTCTATGTGGGACTTTCATCATGCAATACACATTAACAATAATTGACTTTTATAACCAATGTCAATGTTACTATGACTTATAAATATTGAATATTTAAATTTTATGAGATTTTAATTATTAATATGAACGGACGAAGAAGTATGAGTAGGTGTTAGCGGAGGGGTGGGGCCCACGAGTGCCCTGCGGCAAGATCGTGAAAATCTTGAGAAATTCCGTTTGTTTCCCGAGAAAATTACAAGCGAATCTACTGCAAAATTTCATCTTCAGATTCATATTATCATTATCATCATTATTTGGTATGCAGTCTTCAAAGATTTCTTGGCAGGCACAAAAAGATTATAAATAAAATAAAGCTTTCTGGATTCTTTTAGAAAGCTACCACACCATCCATCATCCCTTTCCACAATCTTTTTGACCTATTCAATTCTTACCACTTCAATTTTCGAGTGTCCGAGTCGTTATTGGGATCCAATTATATCCGAGAAATATAAGAAAGTAATAAGAGAGGTACATAGATCAATCTACCGTATCGGTCGTACTCTCGAATTTGAAATGAAAAGAGGAGCTATGCTTCCTAACACACGACACAAAATAGGATCACTTAAAATCATAATAGTATACACAAAAATGTTACAATAAACAAATGAGCGTCTAATTCCCATTACAACAAGAGTCTATTAGTGCAAGTTAGCTAAACACCGTGATTAATGAGCGAGTAGCTACACCTCTCGCCCAGTGGAAAGTACTGAGTCACGTCTCTCCCCTTCCGAATGAAAGAGTGGGGCACGTGTTTTTCTCTCCTCTCTCACCCCATATTTTTGAGTTTGATCAAAGATTTCTAATTATGTTCAAGACAGGTTCTCGAGTAGATATTGTCCTCGGGCTCTTTTTTTTCTTTTTTCTTTCTGGGTTTCCCCCTAAAAACGAGTACGTTGGAGAGAGGTTTCCACATCCTATTCGTTTACCTCTCCAACTGACGTAGAATTTCACAAAATAACATTCTCGATCCTTTCTTCTTCAATTCAAATAATAGTCTATATCTAATGCAACATGGATTTAAGCGTACGTTAAATCATAAAAAGAAATTAAGTAATGGAACTCACTTTTTTAATGGTTTGAACCGAACGTCATACGAAACGTAACATCCAAGTACTTAACAACCAAGCAAAACAAAAACTCAAGAACAAAAAGAAGAGGAAAAGAAAAAATCCAAACTTTTTAAATTTTTTTTGTCAATTAATTCTAAAAAATATCCAACACCAAATCAAAGCAACTCCTTTTTTGTTTCTTCTTTTCATATCATGCCTCTCAAGCTTTTTCCCTTATGAATTATTATACACGTGGAGCAGTCTTATTGGCTCCACGCTCTCCCTGTTGATTAGGTCAAATAAAATGGGCTTTGGGTGGGATTGCAATTGACGGAAACTTTCGGGGTAATGGAGTTTTTTTTTAAGCTAAACGACATCGTTTTCTTGGTTTGCCTTTCTACGTGGCATCCCCCAGCTGCTTTTGTTTTGGTTTCGCCTTTTTTGGTTAAATATATTTCTATTTTAATTATTTTACGTAACAAATTGCATGCATCAATTTCCTTCTTTATAATATAAACTTTGGTTCATCATATAATTCATCAAAAACGTCACATATTTCTTAGGTCATAAATTTAATATATGGTTTTTTATAATCAAATCAAATTCGACACGTGCTTTGACCATACACAAGTGGATCTAGAAACCTTCGTTACGAAGCATTTTAATTTCTTATATACTTATCCGTAGTAGGAAGTTGTCACAACCTAGAGTGGGTTTGCTTTCTAGTTAGCCAAAGTTCGCCTTTTTACAAAATGATTAAAGGGGGAGAGCGTCAAGACAGACGGTATCAAAGAGAACAAACGTCATCAATTTTGGAGCGATCTTATTAGTAGTTAGGAAGGGGAAGGAGTCTAATTCTGTAACAGCAGCCGGCTCAGACCTAGCAAGATGATGGTCGTGCACAAGACCACTTCGATGTTGAGTCGGGGGATGCGAACTGACCCTAAAGACCTTCTGCACTATCTTAAGAAAGTCGAAAAACTTCCATTATAAGATCGTGACGCGACCCAGAGTAGCAATCGCGTCCGATTGAAGAGAAAAAGTTAGCAAAGGGGTTTTTTTGGTTAGAAATTAGCTACTCGGAGCTTTTTATATTTAAACAGTGATTGTGACATATTTTTAAGAGGAGACCATTTTTTTTTCCTAATTTCGAAACCAATCTTATCCGTATCTTTAAATTTTTTTATTGAAATGAATTATTGTGTTGGTTGTCATTTTCAAAATATGTTTCAATTTCGGTAACTAAAAAATGCGAGAAATTAAATAGTTTTTATAGTTTAGAAGGTTATAATTCTATCCAATTATAGAATTTTATCAAAATATAGGGATCAAATTATAATTTTCTCAAAATTATTGGATAAAATTTACAATTTAACAATTTTTTTTGCAATATAATATATGTTATTATCAATCGATATCAAGTATCTTTATCGAACGGTTTACATCATTCACTTAGTCATACATACACACAAATTTATATTTATCATATTTGACGATAATTTTGTTTTATATAATAAGATAAATCTACTATTTATATATTTTTTCCATTTATGTTTTAATTAAAAAAAAAGAGTAAAAATAAAAATCCAACCTCGGATTACGTTGATCCTCGAACGTACGACGCTATTGATATTGACCCCAAAAAAAGAAATGGTAGGTACGACTAGTACGTGGACATACGACCACCATTCTCGAACGGAACCTAGAAAACAAAAGAAGATATTAACTTTTACATACGTAATTACAGACAGCTATATTAATATCGCTATACATAGATGTGTAGACATCGATAGGGATGGAGCGGGAGAGGATGTGCGCGCGGGTGAGCGTTGTGGGAGGGGGTAGGGTATTGAAAGGCAGAAGGAGCTCCACCTCGGTGAGAGGAAAGGGCATGTGGTGTGTAAGGGCACCGTACTCCAAGTTGCACTTTTGGTCGTTGTTGTTAGAAAGGATGGGTATATAATGCATGTGCCCTTTAATTCCCCGCTATCATTTTTACATCCCTCACATCCCTATCTGGCGTCCCACACGCTGAGACAGATAGGGCCACTTAATATTGCGTTTAAAAGTTGGATTAGTCCAGATGGTTGCAGTACCCTAACTCGAGACCTATTGATTCTTGTTTCACACTGACACACATCTACTTGCATCCCTCAATCTGTACGGCTCTGTCCTTCCTTTTTCCGCCTTGCCCTAATACTTTGGGTCCGACCCAGTATCCGCGCCGGCACACCTAATCGATATGGGATCTTACAATTCACCCCCTTGTGGACCCCAACATCCTTACTGTCATTTGTAACATCCCAAGCCCAAGCTAATACATATTGTCTTCTTTAGGTCTTCCTCTTAACGCTTTTAAAACGCGTCGATTTTCACACATTTGTAAGGAATGCTTCGTTTTCCTCTCCAACCGATGTGAGATCTTACAATCCACTCCCCTTGGAGACCCAACGTCCTCGCTCGCACACTCGAAAAGCTATATTGTAATACGAGAGGGTAATTGAAATAAGAAATAGGAACAGAAGTAGAGACGAAGACTAAAAGGCTACTCGGTTCATGTCGGAGATCTTTAATTGTATGTTTGGGTGTAACTTGTAATTTAATTAATTAATGTGTTGGAAATGGATTATTAAAAGGATTGCACAAAGAGAGAGTTGGAGAAGGATTAAATAAGAATGATCCAAAAATTAAAAATCATTAATTTTTAATTAAGAAGTACAGACCCAAATGGAGAGGGCCTCCCGAGTAAATAATAACATTTCGGTATGGTTTTTATTTTCGTCAATATTATGATTTTTACCCCCCTGTTTGCCCTTGCATGGCATCATCTCAAGTTTTTTTATTTCCATTTCCGCCCCTCTGAGATTTCCATTTTCTTCCACTTTCCTCCTCGTATTTTCCTCATAATTACTTTTCTCGCCCACCGCTTCAACGTCGTCGTTTGGTGTGTTAATTTCAACTCCCTTTTCCGTACTTTCTTCATTGGAGTCAGCCTTGGGAGTACTACTACTTTTCAAAATGCTCAGTCGAAGGCGGCCCTGGCTTCGTTCGGCATGGAAATACGAGAGCCTCGACGGAGCCTTCACCGCCTGCATTATCAACCTTCCGTCTTCGCGATACGACCGTACTCGAATCGAATCCTCGCCGGCGATTGTGGTTAGAGGCGGTGGAAATAGTTTCTTGTTACCTTGATTATCCGATTTCACTCGCTTCCTCGTCGAAGATCGCTCGATTTTCAGATCGGAGAAAACAGCGTTCTCCTCGAGGAAATCCGCTCCAGTCTCGTTGCCTAAATTTTCAGTACAGAGCGCTAAGCTCTTATCGCTCAGAGTAGAACGAGAGCGCTTGACGAGCGGATGAACGTAGGCGGATTCTAATTCCTTGGTCGCCATTGGCGATTTGGCTTCCTGGCGGACGACGTCGTCGGATTTCTTCGGAGCATCGGAAGGAGGAAGAGGAAGAGGAAGAACAGAGTTAGTAGCGTTGTGGTAATTAGAAAGAATGTGATTAACATCGTCGCATTGATTTAGGGATTTGGAAGAATCGAGATCGAGAAAACAGGATTTGAAAGCGACGAATTCAAAAGGCGGAGGGATTTGAGATTTGAATTTGATGTGAGGCCAGGTAGTCTCGATGAATTGAGAGTCTACACATGGTTGAAGGCTCCGATGACAGACCATTGTCGCCATTGGAGAGTGGAGGTTTGAATTTGGGGATTTCAGAGAGAGAGAGAGAGGGAAAGAGAAGAAGATGGATAAGCAAGAAGGTGAATGGTGAATGGTGAAGAGTGAAGGGTGAAGGATGGGTATTTGTAGTCCAAAAAAGTGTCAGGGGAGGTAGTGAGGAGTGAGGTAGAGTGGTGGGGGCCTATTCGTTCCACTTAAATTATACAACCTCAATTTGCCCAAACACTACCTTACAATACTATTGTTCTAAACCTCATCCTTTCATCGGTATTCCACATGACTATGTTATCTACTTATCTTGAATTACTTATAACAGAAGGAAGGAAACCGACACAGGTAGAGAACACCTAGAGGCCTGAGAAAACTCTCTCTAAGCAACTCGGCAAAATGGTGCCTCCTCACAAAGGCGGTCGCAATGACTAGGCTTGAACGACTATTTACCAAAAACACAGGTCTCTGCAAAATCTTAAGACTATGTATGGAGTTGACGCCTACCTAGTTGGTGACCTGATGGCAAGAGAGTTGGTGACCAAAGCCCTAGTGAACGGTGGTTGTAACTATATGACAGTCTTAAGGTAGTGAAATTCCTTATCGGGTAAGTTTCAACCTGCACGAAGGACGTAACGATTTGGACACTTTCTATTGAACTTTAAATCTCCTATAAATAAATCATCTAGAACGGAAATGCACATTGTTTTTATGGATAGTAATTTTTTTAATCTGATAATAAGATTTTTTAAGATAATAAAATTTGAAATTATAATTTTATTGACTTGAGCCTTAATTTCTTTTTTTTTTTAAAGAAAATTGTGAAATTTATATATTTTATTTGTCAGATTCTTTTTTCAGAAGAATATAAATATATATTTTGCTTGTCCTGATATTCGAGGAAAAACAAAATTCTTTTTATGTGTTTGGAATGTTTTTTTGTGTTTTATTATTATTATTATTATTTTCTGTTTGTTTGATTTTGTGGTTATATATTTGGAATTATAAAATATTTATTAATTATATCTTGGTTGACTTTTTGAGTTATTTTATTAAAAATATTTTAAAAAACTATTATTTATTTAAATATTTTAGATACACTTTAGAATTTAGGCTAAAGTTTAGCTATCATTTAGAAGGAGAGAAAACAATCAAATAACGAGAATGA
This sequence comes from Cucurbita pepo subsp. pepo, assembly GCF_002806865.2. Classification (NCBI taxonomy): domain Eukaryota; kingdom Viridiplantae; phylum Streptophyta; class Magnoliopsida; order Cucurbitales; family Cucurbitaceae; genus Cucurbita; species Cucurbita pepo. The sequence goes on along the minus strand of NC_036645.1, from coordinate 1,630,843 downwards.
CATCAATACAGTGTTTTCGAAATCTGGAATACTAAATTAAAGTCATATACAAGAACGTCCATATAATTTAGAGAAAAAGATGGAATCTTATCCGGTTGTTTATTTCAATATCTTGTTTTTATATTTTCCCGTATATATTAAAAACCTCGAAAAAAAAAAACAAAACGATAAGATTAGAATGTCATCCACTCACAAAACCCGTCCTCCTAGTCATTCCGGAGTCGATTGTTAGTTGAAATTTCCTTGTGGAGGAGGGGGAAAATAATTTTAGGGTTGTTTGTGGAATAAATAAAAATAAATATGTGGGCATAAAAATGTTGGAGAAAAAAGGGCATATTGGTCCAAAATTTATCAGCTTTATTTTCCTCATAAACTTCCAAAGGAAAAAGAACAAAAAACAGGAAACAAAAAGATTCTCCCAAATATTTGTTGATAGTGATTTTCCTTAATTCTCCTTTGCATTTATTTAGATTTTATCCCAAATAAATATTTTTAAAAATATATTAATTTATTTTTAATAATAATGTGTATGATTCATATGCCTTTAAGGAGTCAACACCACACAAAATGTCAGCCCACTCCCTTTGAATTTCTATTAATAATTCCCTAAATATTCATTATTTTTATTTGCTTCCTTTTAAAAAAAAAAAAATTAAAACTTTTTTTTTTTAATGAAAATAAAAATATTTATTACTCGTATATCTAAAGGAATAGTTTTTTATGTACGAACTTTTATTATTCGATGTGATGTAATATTCTAAAACGAATTATAAAACACAACCTATGACGAAAAGATGTTTTGAAAATGTCAGAATTTAAATCGTCCTATGTTATATTCTTTGATTTGGTCGAATTTGGAAAAGATATTGGATTCCTTATTTAGATATTGAATTTGAATTTCCGTTCTTAAAATTACTTTGTAGATTGGTAATGATTTTACGGTCGTAGGGAAATATAATATAGGGTATAAAATCGTACGGATTAGTATAATGTGTAAAGCATATATTTTGATGGAAGAGGGGAATCAATGTGTGAGATACTCTCAAAGCTGTCATTTTTTTATTGGAGCCTTGTTCGAAATATGAACTAAATATTTCAGTGGTTCAGAGAGGTTCAAAAAATTTGATTAATCTAATCCAATGCGTACATTTTGGGTTGGGTTATGAACTTACTTAGGTTGGGTTCGGTTCAAATAAATAAATAATTGATTTAAAATTAATAAAACGTGAAAGGAAATAAAAGAACAGAAAATAGGGAATTTTTTTCCGACAGTCGGTCAAGGAAAAAAACCACATGTCGGAAGTGGGTTGTGCGTCAGCTGGTCTAATTGTATTATAACCACCGGTTCCAGACAGGCTCCGCACCACCACCGCTGATTACACCCACCAACTTGGTCAAATATTGGCTCCTAAAATGCTATATGCACCCACTTCCTTTTTTTTCTCTTTTTTTAATTAATTAATTAATTAATTAAATTAATTTCCCCAATTTCCTCTTGCTTTTTTTAAAGCGAATAATAATAATTTTTATTATTAATTGGACAATTTTGAATGCTTTTAATCGAGGAATGTTAGTGATGTATTGTGACTTTAAATTCTTTTATATTTAAACTTCATGAGATTTTAATTTAATTAAAAAAAAATATAGGATTGAGTTAGGTCGAATTGTAAACTCTATTCAGGTTGTTCGGGTCATCAATCTAACCATCCAAAATTAGTCCATAAGATTTTTTTTAACCCAATCGAACCGGGTCCACCTCTAACATTTAATAGCTACATGACCTCGTGAAAAATAATTATTTAAATTTGATTTAAAAGTGTGATTTTTTGGAAATAAAAATTTTATAATTAAAAAAGAAGTAATTAATTAGTGAAAAAAATTGCATAAAATACCAAAAAATGAGATTTGGAAAGCTTAATTTTATGGTTAGCATGAGACCGTACACGTAAAGCTCTGGCATTTGATTCTTTCCACGATCCCACGTTAACAATTTTTTTTAATATTTATATATAAATAAATAAAAAAAAAGTTAATTAAAATTTAAAATTGTGAGAATTATTTAGAGGTCAAAGGAACAAGACAATGAGAATGATGTCACAATTTTTAATAATAAAAAATTATTATTATTGACATTAATTTGGATTTGATAGAAGGATGGTGGAAAATGACGCAACAGTTGAAAATGTGGCGATAAAAGGTATTAATTAAGCTATAATTAATATTAATTTTTGGTTAATGCTTAATGACTTAATGTCTTTTAAAGATTAAGGGAAGATTTTCATAAAAACAGACATATTTTTGTATTATTTAATGTTGTAACATGTCGCAATTTCATTGGTCGATTTGTTTTCGAGAATTTAAGAATGTTTGGCTCATAACCTTAAAACTTTCGAATCAGTGCTAGTTGACATAAACTCGAACTTCGAACTTCGAACTTCTAAGTCCATGCTATGCAGACCCATTAGATTTTCTCGAATTTGACATATTTATGAAGATTCTCCAAAAATATCTCGGGTTACCTACAACGTCTCTTACTAATCTCAGCAGAAACCCTAGTTTTAGAAGTCGGTAAAAGGTCGTTAATCTCATCACAAAGTTGTGTGATTAAATTATCTACAAATTAGTCATGAACATATGTTTTTTATTGCTTAGACTCCGAAAAATACTTAAAAATATGCTGAATAGACGTTGAACTCGACTCACGATTTTAACTGTCGATTAGGGTAGGTTGTGGATGCATTTCCCATGCATTCAGCTCAAACCGTATAAAACTCGAAAGAGTGAGATGGGAGAGGAAACGAACATTAATCACTAATATCGAAAATATTAGTGATATTTTGATTCGATCGATTTCATTTTCGTAACAGAGGATCTTTTATTTTAAAGATGAATATGAATATATCATACAACTAATAGCTTAGAGTTAACGTGAAAGCCAAAATATTAATTAAGGCTTAGGTGACAACGAATCGAGTTCATGTCTCACATTAATTAAAAAAAACCCGTAATTAATTAAGCCCTAAAAGGTGTCCTTTTTGGCCATGTTGCTCCCATACTTTCCCTCTGTTTTTATATAATGGAATCATATGCAACTAATTTTATGTTAAAAAGTATGATTACATAATCACCTTAATCCTAAATTAACAATTAAATATGGTATTAGGTTAAGTTGGGACGACCGAGCTTAAACATTACGGTTAAAAATTTAGAAACTAAATAAAAATAGTCGTGACACACGAGTAAATAAGAAGTACATGAATGAACCAAGACCCGAATAACAAGATGCACCTTCCTTTACCTGTACAGCTACAAAAACTTTATAGTTAAACGTACCGAGCTTAAGAGATTCGTACGTCGAGTGGAGCGTTGTCTGTCAGCTATATATTAACGATCTCGAATCATTAACGGAAAATATTTTAATCGGTTTGGGTTAGGGTCAAGGAGATTCCATGTTCCTCTAGGAATGGAAGGGATAACAATTTGTCCTTTGGAGTTTCCATAGGCTTAGTTTTTCCTTTTTTATATTTTATTATTATTATTATTAAAAATAAATATAAATAAAAATAAACAATTGGTTGACATGCTTTTCAGCTGGCAGAGAATCGGCTAACGTAAGCTTATAACTTAATTTTTTTTTTCCACTTTTAAATCATTTATAAATAAATTAAGAGTGTGTTTTGTTTTATACATTTTTATTTTTATAAACATTAATTAATTTAATTTTTACTATAAAAAATATATATATATTTTTTTTTTTAGATTTAACCAGATTTCTTACTATGATCTAAGAAAACCCGTGTTGATCTATGATGATAGTATAGTGTGTTACTTGGATGTAGAGAATGTCGGGCCATCAAGTATGAAATCCGAATTCTGAATCTTGGGTAGAGTGTCGAAGCCATTTAGTACCGAATCCAAATTATGAATTCTGGGTATAGTGTCGGGGTCATTAAGTACTGAAAATAAAATTTAGACCTATAGTCTATGTATGAACCGATCGTGGAAGATGACGTTTTTGTCACGATTTTTTCTCTGTTCCAAACTAAAAGTAAGATCACTATATGAAATATCAACTCAGGTCAGCATCATATATATGTTGAGGGTTGAAGAAATTCACAATCTAAACAACCAGTTCATCACAGGTAAACAGTAGTTCATTTTCAAACTTTTGCAGAACAAATCTCTCTACTGATGTTATAAGATTAGTAACCATACATTTCTCCTCGGAAAACGGTTTCCTACCTGTTCGTCCAGCTCGATGAAGATAGTCGATGGCAGTTCGAGGTAGATCAAAGTTGTATATATGAGTCGTCTCGGGTAAGTCGATTCCCCTGGCCACTAAGTCAGTTGCTACAATAAGATAACTTCCTCCTTGTCTCACTTCCTGCATTCCAAAACAATCAAGAACAAGTCAACATTAAATACTGAGATTTTGAATACAAGCTTATTCATCTATTGGGTTTCACTCTCCTTTTCCATTTTCTCTCCTTATGCAACAAATATTGAGATATTCGTAGTTCGTTTTTTCTCAATATACAATGTCGTGCTTTGGACTGACCCAATGGACGAAAAGTGATGATATATATATATAGTTATGTAAAGAGTAAACGAGATCAACAATGAACCGTTTCCTACAAATCTGTGAGTGTAAATTCTCTCCGATCATAATTGCTTTAGAGCGAAAGAAAGGAGAATATGCTTAACCTCTATCGGTATGAAAAACGAAGATAATATAAAGGTTCAGAACACATGCTCATTCAAACAGTTAGCTAGAATATCAGATCAGAATCATCAGATATCACATCCCAGTTAAATGATCCTACTGCAGTTCTAACACCGCGCTCAGTTAATGGTTGGAAAAAGATTGCATACTAAGCTTACCGATAGAGAAGCTGCTCGTGAATTGAAATTTACGTCTTCGTCGAGAAGGACGACATCAGAACAACCATCATATGAAGTCTTTAAGAAATCGATCATCAAGGTTGCTGGTGGAATCTTTCCAGCCTTCTTTGATCTCTCTGACTGAAAATAAGAGCTCAGTAAATTGAGCAGAGAAGATAATCCAATGTAACAGGATCAAATAAATTGCATTGGCTTTCTAGAACTAGATTTGCCTCACATCCAGAGTTCAAGACTAAAAAATATGAACCTATGATGGGCATTGATATGTAGCTACAGACATGCTTATAGTTTAATATGATTTGCGATTAAACGTTTTCTCGATTTTAATCTTTCAAGGGCGATAGAAGATGATATTTGGAACCACATTATAAAAACAGCCCATAAGAAAAAAAGATCCTCGATTCATTGACGATTTGTAGCAAATATGATATGGCATAGTAAACCATGAACAATCTGAAAGCTTTAAGCGAAGATAGCTGTGAGATCCCACATTGGTTGGAGAGGGAAACGAAGTTTTCCTTATAAGGGTGTGGAAACCTCTCCCTAGAAGATGCGTTTTAAAAACCTTGAGGGAAGCCCGGAAGGGAAAACCCAAGGAGGACAATATCTGCTAGCGGTGGGCTTGGGCTGTTACAAATGGTATCAAAGTCAGACACCGGGCGGTGTACCAACAAGGATGCTGGGCTCCCAATGGGGGGTGGATTGTGAGATCCCACATCGGTTGGAGAGGGGAACGAAACATTCCTTATAAGGGTGTGGAAACATCTCCCTAGAATACGCGTTTTAAAAACCTTGAAGGGAAACCCGGAAGGGAAAGCCCAAAGAGGACAATATCTACGGTGGGCTTGGGCTCTTACAAATGGTATCAAAGTCAGACACCGGGCGGTGTACCAGCAAGGATAATGAGCTCCCAAGGAGGCTGGATTGTGAGATCCCACATCGGTTGGATAGGGGAACGAAGCATTCCTTACAAGGGTGTAGAAACCTCTCCTTAGAAGACGCGTTTTAAAAACCTTGAGACAAAACCCGAAACGGAAACACCAAAGAGGACAATATTTGCTAGCGACAGGCTTGGGTTGTTACAATAGCAGTTTGAATATTGTACTTATTTATCTCACTTTTAAGGCAATCAACACGAACCTGCTCACTGACAAAAATGATTGCAGACTGAGGTTTATCTGTCAGTAGTACACTCAGGAAGGTTTGGTGTTTTTTGTTCTTGTCACACATCTGTCAAGAAAAAGGTAATATTTAAGCAAGTTACATCTCAAAATGATTAGAAAGAAGAAAGTCTATATCCAGTGAGATGGCTGAGGCTAATTACTTCTGAATGAGCAATAAAATCTCTTACCACAAATCTATGGAGTAGACACGATGGCATGGGCTGAACTGCGTTAATATGAACATGGATTACATTATTCTGCAAGACAAGGAGAGGGAAAGTTCTAAAAAGCAGATAAAACCAATGGCTGAATTGCATCACACATTGGAAGTAACCAAAAAGAAACCCAGATACACACCTTTGTCCACTTCTGTTGTATACATTCCTGAAGAAAATGCCTGTGCTGGGGAATTGATGCACTTGCAAAAACAGTCTGACGATTACTGAACATAGAATATGATGTCAAGATTTTCTTCAGAGAACTAACTTGCTTTGAGGAACTAAACATGAAATCAACCTGGAAAACGAGCGGAAAAAAAACGTCAATTCCTTGAAATAAACGTTTCGAACGAGCTTACTTCATCAGCAGTTTATAGCTACATGACCTTCCAATTACGTGATTTGTCATGAAAGTATGACCCAAAAGCTTACTGAAAATAACTTTTTTTGTGCAAGTACCTCGTCAATTACCAGCACCCTTAGTGAGGCAAGATCAAGAAATCGCCTCTCAACCATTTGACACAAGCTTCCTACTGTTGCCACCAGTATAGAAGGGGGATCTGCCTGAAAATTTTAATATCTCAAACTTACCATCTAGATGAAAACTTCTTTACTATTAACCACAAGCCAAGAAAGTGAAGAGAAAAGGAAAAAAACAATATAAGGTTATGATATCCCACATTGGTTGGGGGAGGAGAATGGGGGAGGAGAATGAAACACCCTTTATAAGGGTGTGGAAACCTTTCTCTAGCAGACGCGTTTTAATGTTTTGAGGGGAAACTCAAAAGGGAAAGCTTAAAGAGGACAATATCTGGTAGCGGTGGGCTTGGACCGTTACAAATGGTATCAGAGCCAGACACCGAACAATGTGCCAGCGAGGAGGCTGATCCCCAAGGGGGGGGGGGGGGGGNAGGACGTTGGGCCTTGAAAGGGGTAGATTTGGTGAGGGTCCCACATCGATTGTAGAAAGGAACGAGTGCCAGCGAGGACGTTGGGCTCTGAAGAGGGGTGGATTGTGATATCCCACATTGGTTGGGGAGGAGAACAAAACACCCTTTATAAGGGTGTGGAAACCTTTCCCTAGCAAACACGTTTTAAAGTCTTGAGAGGAAGCCCAAAGAGGACAATATCTACTAGCGGTGGGCTTGGTCCGTTACAAAGGTCATGTGTCAAACTGAAGAAATTCGAAATGAAACCCGACGATGATGCAATTAGAAGCCAAGACAACATATGTTCTCAACAAGTAATTCAAATTTTTGCAAACCATCTAGCCATAACACTTCTACTTATGAAAATAAACTTCTCCACCAGAGATTTAGTATTAACTATGCATGAAGAAAAGAGACAAATGCAGCACCTTCAACCATGTCTTGTGTCTTCTCAACAAGCCTCCATCTAAAAGAGCCATGACAACATAAGATTTCTGCCCAACTTCATCCGCCGTTGCAGGCTTTGCAGCTAACATCCTAGCAACTTTAGTAACCTGACATCCATTCCACCAGGTCAAATACAACATTACCATCAACATGTAAGAAGCATCAACCAAACACCCCGCCCCCACATTCAGAACAGCAATAGAAAACAGATTTCAGAACTACAGAATGAAAGATAAGTACAAATGAAATTAGTGGAAGATACAAAGTCCAATCTTACTTGAATTCCAAGCTCCCGGGTGGGTACTACAATCAGTGCTTGCACAGCTGATTTTTGAGCGTTGATTACAGAAAATATTAATAGCAAATATGTCAGCGTCTTCCCAGAACCTGTCTAGAAGGATAAGAGTAAGCAAAGAACCATATACAGAATTTACACAAACAAACAATACTAAGCATCCACTTTCTGCAGGAATTTTCCTTGAAATACATAGATTTGACCTGCGCATGAAGCACGCAATCCCGACCAGAAAACAGAACTGGAAGAGCTTGCCTCTGCACACCAGTTGGGGCGACAAATCCAATTTCCTCAGCTCTACATCATTTTAGAGAAGAAAATTAAGGGAAAAGAAAACACCCCAGAAGAGATATTGTTAGAAATGATAAACTAAGAAGGAACCCACAAGATATGGAGGTAATATGGATACTTACCTGTCCAATATATGATCGGGAACATATCCATTACAGATCTCGCGGAGAGTGGAAGCCTCGAAATTAGAATCGACGGCATTGTTTAAAGAAGATGAGCTCATAAATGCTTTTGGAGGCCTAAATTTGGGGGTGGAGCATATGGGTCCATTGCTATTGATAAGGTTTGGTAAATAAATTGGATAGCGGCGTTCAGATGAGACGGGCAGCCAAGGGGGAGGAATTTTGGTAGACGGAAGAAGCGTTGCGGCCATTGGAAATGGAATGCCGCGCCTACGCAATACAGGATGGGTTATTAAGGAGGAAAGAGGAGATGAAGAAGATGAAGAAGATGAGGGTGTAAGAGAAATGGGGAGTCGGGTCGTAATGGAGAGTTTCCGGCGCCGGTGGTGAAGCAACCGCCGTCTTGCTTCTGCGAGCGGCGGGGCACTGTGGAACCCAACCGTCTCAAATAAGTTCAGAAGGGTATTGGATAAGGTAACATTTTGGGTAAATTATCACATTTTTTAACTTTTTTTTTTACAAAAAAAAAAAAAAAATAATAATAATAATAATAAATTGATTTTTATTCATATGATTTGGTTTTGACTTAATGAATTACATTTTTTTATTTGCTATTTTCAAAATTAAGTTTATAGAAACATTTACTTCATACCAATGTTTTAAATTTTTTTAATAAAAAAAACTATAAAAATGATTTTATTTTTGAATTTGTTGATAGGTTAATTGAATTGATTATTAATTCTTAAAATACATGATTTTTGAAAATTTTAATTCCGTAAAAAAAAATATATTTTTCATTAAATTTTGACTAAAAAATTTATGGTAAAGGATATAATTGCAACCGGTAAAATAGTGGTATATGTGACAAATTTCAAGTACACTCTTGTACTTAATTTCGATAATGTATTTTATCATCGAAAGTTTCATTTTAAACTTAGTTTATGAACTAGAAGTGAGCAAACCGAACCGAAAAATCGATTTGGCTAGTTGAAATCGACATAATTGACGTAACATGAGCTTAGTCAATAAGGCTACCTGCACGTATAGACAATACTAGAGAGAAACTTGTCGATCCCCAAGTACGGGCTATCAGACATAACTGACGGGCTCTGATGCATGCTTTCCTGTAAAAAAAACAATGGCATTTCCTTCGTAAAGGTACACAACATAATCCTAACTTGCCTTTACAAAGGTCAAGTTATCATGGTTGAATGAGATTAGATTTCAGCCCATGTTCATATAGGGGCTGAATTTAGAAGACTTATTTCCCAAGTCCCCACTTTTCATTTAACACTTAACTATGAAATTGATATTAGAAATAACAGTCAATACAGAGAATCTTATCTAGAATTGAAATCCCTCCATCTCCAGCTGCTTCCTGTCAAATTAAAAGAAGCAAGCAAGAATTGTAATAGACTAGATATGGTTTTGCAGTGGCGTTGGCGTACGCCTAATTGTCAAATAACACAACTAATTTGCGAAGAAAAATCTCTTATTCTGCCGTTTGTAGTAAGATAAAAGCTCATAAAGGTCCAAACTTCCTTCACATGATCAAATTCAACTCCCCCCTATGGCATACAGTAAGAAAAGATACCCTAACAAGTTGGGATGAAAATCCAGTTCCTACAGCTGCTGATCTACCTTAAAAAAACATGAGAGAAAAAGAGTAAACAACCGTGAAAGCCTTACTGTCAAACTGAGGGAAGAGAGAGAACTGCTACTGAATCAGTCATCCCTGACCTTTTGCCTACCAAATATTGAACTAGTGTTCGACTTATCAGAGCGGGCTCGAGCCTTTACTTCCAGTTGTTTAAGAATTCAGAGGAGAGAACTTGGAGCTAATAACCATGAATGAAAGAAATTGTCGAGAAAAAACCAGCCGTATCTTCTAGGTTCCTGGCAATAGGACATAGATAAGGTTACTCAACAAATGGCTTGAAGTTACAGTCAGATAGAGAAATGCAAAAACAAATGCAATATATGCAAGTCGAGCCATTTTCTATCAATGAGCAAACTGAAAAGACAGTGTCAAGTTCCAGGATTATCCAGATATTTGTCACTTGTCGGCATTAGGCACAAGTTCACGTGTTGAACGTAGGTAACTGGTTAATTCACTGCATAGATCAGCCTTAGACACGTTGTAACAGACATTGAGGGTATAAGAATTTAAGGCAAAAGATATGATAATTAGTATACTGATGTAATATGACATTCAAAATGGAGTGAGTTTAGAAAGGCAGCTGACGAGAAATCAGGAAAACAAAGCCACTTGCATCGTCATATGCTAGAAATTAGACGACAAAGAAGATTGTGATCTTAAAAAAAAAAAAAAAAACAAGAACCTGTGATAGCATAACTGTGTAATTCAAAATCTGATTAGTTTTTTATACCAGTTTGACTGCATTTTAACCAGATCTCTTGCGCAATAATGAGTGCCATAAAAGAAACAATTATAGTACTTACATTAATCAAGGGATTGAACAAGCTCATAGTTTCATCACTTGAATGAATACTTACTTTTTTTCTGTGCATGCCATTTTTGAATACTATCATACCAAACCCATTGAAAACACAAGCCCACAATCCTTATTATCCCAGCAGTAACAACTTCAAGGAATGCCATCAAGAAAGATCTCTGAGGAGATAAGCCAGCAGTTGCTACGGACAATAATGCTCCTTCAAAGTTGCAGGGAATTATAAAGCTACCAGATTTAATGCCATTCAAAGCTTTTTTGGCGACTAACTCAGCTTTCATCCTGCCTCCTCCAGCGGCAATGATATTGGTCAATTCAGGCCTTCTCTTTTCCTCTGCGATTAAGGATATGTAACTTTTAAAAGGAGAAACAAACTAAAAAAAGATCCTATATAATAAATTGAAGGATTTCTGTCAATGCAACCTTCAAAATAGCATATAACCTGAGATATCCAAAAAAGAGGGCTACTAGCTCAAATAAATCCTAGCCGTGTAATAGCCTAATTAGTTTATCTTTCAAACATTTACCTCATATCCTAACCGAAACCAATGGGCTGAAAACTGAGCTAAAAAATCCAACCCACTGAGTAAATATTGAAACCCTGGTTGAGGACTAGCAGAACAATACAATAAGGTAAACCAGGTCTTGCTTTATACATACCTTCTACTAATCCAGGAGTGTCAGTGTCTGGAGGGAATATAAGAGAAATATGTATGTTATCTCCTATAACCTCCTGTTGCAAGGCTTCTGCCAAACCACGAAGCCCAAACTTACTAGCTGAATACGCCGTGTAGCCATAAACACCCACCTACTCATATTTACAATAGGAATTCGTGAGTAAAGGATTACCACTTCTACTGAATTTTCAACTCAGCGAGTGTCTGCACGTTATCAATGTCATTAAATTGACCCTAACAATCGAAGAAGTTCACTCTAGAGAAGTAGTTTGGCACTTGGCAACACTTTTTCTATTTGTACTTAATCAAATGCTTCCTCTCAAACCATTCAAAGTATTTTTATACTATCAAAAAGACTTGAGGTGATTAAACACTATGACTATGACCAAGCACACCCTATATACTAGCAGTGAACAATCTATGCGCCTCAATTCGCCCTCCTTTATGTGTGCGCACATAATTTACTCGCATACCTCATACCACCATGAAAGCTCATTAATTGACCCTTCAACATGATAAAGCGTCTCACTTGAATATTAAAAAAATAATCAATGCAATTGCCCAATAAAGTAGAAAGCAGATAGAAACACAACTACCTGACCGGCCTGAGAAGACATGAGAGCGATCGAGGCGGGTCGACGGTCTACTCTATTCTTCATCGTAGGCAGGGCAGCCTTAATCATGTGAAATGCGCCCAACAAATTAACATCTAACATGAATTTCACCTCATCCATATCTTGCTCTGCCAGCTCCTGAGGTACGAACACGCCTTGATTCACAACAAGAACGTCAATCGGCCCTGCTTCATCTACAGCCTTGGAAATAGCATCGTAATCTCGAACATCGGCAGCGAAGACCGCCACATCAATACCAGTGGAGAGTCTGATTGCGTCCTTCGCTTCCTCGAGCTTCTTGAGAGATCGCGCAAGAATGGAGACTCGCGCGCCCTCCGATGCGGCCTGGTGGGCCAACGCAAGCCCGATTCCGCTCGATCCGCCGGTAATGAAGACATGGCGATTCTTCAAAGGAATGTTAACGGAGCGAGGACGAACAATTAGGTATAGGAAAATGAGTAGTGCAAGAGGAAGAAGAAGAACCAGAGAGATGAAGGCGTAATTGAAGTCCGCCATTGATGGAAGCTTCCTAGTGGAGAAGTAAACGAGATTTATTGGTTGGTTCCTTTCAATTTGGACAAACAGACCTTTTCTTCTTCCTCTTTGTTTTCGTCGGCAACACGTCGACGGAAGATGCTCATTTATGAAACTAATTAATTATAAAATGAATATTTATTTTCATCTAAATTAATAAAAATATTATTAATATTTTCAAATTTCAAAAATATAATTTTTATTTTAAAACACTGTCAGCCTAACAGCTAACCAGACAATATCTACTAGTAATGAGCTTAGACGGTTACACTCACTTTTTTTTTTTTAAGTGCACTGAGTTCGTTCAAGCTCTTTTTACACATCTTATTCGAAGAGCAGAACCATACTAATACTCGTTCTTTATTTCATTTCTATTGAGTCGTAATTATTTTTTTTATTTCAATTTAATATAGCAGTGTTTTGTTTAAGTAAAAATTAGGAGTAACCGCTAAATGAGCTTCACCCAATTAAATAATTTGCAGTACTAGGTTCGACCTTGCCATAATGATCGTAAACAAAAAATTAAGTTAAAATAAATAAAACAAACCTAAGCTTGAAAGAAAAAACGTAAAGGTTAAAAACTCAAATATTTTAGTCGAGAGTAAATATTTTATGTCGGTTAAGCTATGCTAAACGATGCCCTCACTAATTATGAGAAGCTCGATCTCCGAAATAAAGATTCTCTGACCATGACCATTGAGAATAAGATTCGTGACCCCATTCCACCCCTTTTACCATCCGTCTAGTTCGGTAAGGCTTACTTTATATAATTAAATTTTTAAATATAATAATAAAATCCATCAAAGATTCCCAACAAAAAAAAATGAAAATAATAATAATAATCTATATATATATATATTTATTTATTTATTTATTTATTTATTCTAATGACACCAGTTGGATCACATGCTAGTTCCCTTTTATGGGCAATTAATTTATAAAAGATAAAAAAAATAATAAAAAAAAATATTATATTCCAACTTATTAAATAATAGTGGTGGGGTTCTCTCCACATCCACAAAAACTAATTAATTAAAAAGAAAATTAATTAATTCAATTTGTTTGATTTATTTATTTATTTTATTTTTATCTTTTTTTTTTCATCCGTTTTGTCAATATTCAATGCATTGTAATAAAAATATAATTTTGGAGTTATCCACAAAATTAGCTTAAAAACAAAAAAAACAAAAAAAAATCATGGGTTTATTTTACTTATCACGAAGAACTAATAATCATATAATTTAATCAGTAACGAAATGGGTTACATAATTTAATTATAACTCGATTCAACCGGTAAAAACATATAGATAATTCTCGAGATCTAGTCAAACATAATAATTGTCGAATCCTCGAGTTAATGCCTCGCGAATCCTTCTCTCTCATCTGTCTCTCTGTGAATATGTTTTTAGAGAACTTTAGCTTTCTTTGCAACAGAGATCCAGCTATCCAAACATGACGGCTCATGTGCCACTGCATGGCTGCCAGTTAAGAGCATATTACAACACAAATTCAGACTCATCTCAGCTTTTGCAGTCGAGATTCGAGTATTTCGTATCTTGAGTTATGTTCGGATTGACGATCTTGTAAGGAACGCCACGAGACGAACTCTTTCTCTCATGAACAAGAACCTTAGGTTAATTAACCTTCCAATGGAACACATAAACCAATGAAAACCCAGTAATTAATAGAGCTAATACTATAGCTTCTTCCATGTACAGGCATCACCATACTTAAATATTTGGTGAAAGAATTATTTTTTTAATCTAAATTCTGATACCCTTTTCCTCAAATTCCTCGAATCCTTAACCCTTTTTGGGATGCAACGAATTGTTGTTGGATACTTGTGAGTTCACATCAATAGCGATTGGAAACTGTCGGTTTGCCTTTATGTTATTGTATCTTCCACGCCTCTGTTTTCTTGCAGGCTGCAAAGACCGAGGGATGAACACGCCGGTGCCTTTGCTTACGCCACTGTAGGCAGCGACAATAGCAGCGGCAGCTTGGTCATGCACCGCCAGTGGCCGTGCAGGCTGGTGGCCTCCATGAGCGAGAGCCTGCAGATTGATCGAGCTTGTTTGAATTCACAGGCACAAACAGAGAGACTAAAAAAGCATACCCAAATGAATGAGATTTGGAAAAAGGAAGTACCTGAAGAGAAACATGGGGATGATGAGGGAGAGGGTCTTCGTTGTCATCCATGAGAAGAAGAGAGAGCTGTCTGCTTAAATCAGCGAAGAACAAATCATCTTCAAGTTCCAAAGCTACTTCCATGTTGTCTATACTCAGAGCTACAAAAGAACTAAATACAGAACTTATAGTGTTATACACGCACACACTTGGCTGAGCAAGCGAGAGAAAGAAGATATATAGAGTTTAGAAAGGGGGGGAAAAGGGAGTGATGGGTGAGTCAAAACCACATTGGCTGAGCATGTGAGATGGTGGGTCATTAGCCACAGCTGGCCAATCTGTCTAAAACTTTAAGAGACCCCACAAGAATCATTGCATTGTGTTATCCAGCTGGGGAAAAGATGAGGATCGTTTGCCGGCAAAAATCTTCTCCAAAAACAAACCACCATCTAAATTTGGTTTAAATCTTCAGCCCACTTGGGTTTGTGCTAATTTATGTGAGACCCCACGTCGAACTAAGTGTGTGGAAACCTCTCCCTAATAGACGGTAGCTCGAAAGAGAAAACTCAAAGAGTACAATATCTATTAGCGGTGGACTTAGGTCGTCAAAGTAAATCTGATTAGTATGTGAACATAACCTCAGGTATCTATGATAAGTATTCTAAAAGGCAATAAATTACCTGTATGGTCGTACATGGGAGAGGATCTATCAGGCTCTCAACTAGCTAAGCTAAGTCATTGGTACTCATCCGTGCATCTGTGTGTTGTTTAAGACCATCAGTTCAGCAGTCGTCGGGCATCTCTTTCGCGGGGCCAGCTGCATTACAGGAACATAAACAACGTCGAAGAAACGTTTGGCTCATAGTTTTAATAAGCCAACGATTCTGATTAATCTTTTTATGGTCGAAATATCCAAACCTTATCTATAACCCAAACATCTCAATTCGTAGACAGACTGTTCAGGAAATCCATAAGAAGCTTAACACAGAAAAGGGAAAGGGAATCAAATCTCTCCTCAACAATCAACTACAGAGATAATTGAGTGAACATGACATATTGCGACTCGTTAAAATCCATATCACTATTTTCATCCACTAACAGTGAACCCAAATGAGCAAAGTACTAAACTATTAATTGTGGTAGTAGTAAAGTTACTGATTTTCACTCGGTTTGCTAGCTGGTTGAGGGACCCTCCATGTTTGCTACCCAACTTCTTGTGTATTGGAGGCCTCACAAGGTGGTGTTAGATGGAAGAGCTCATTCTTTCTACTATAGCAATAAATGTTCATATCAGTAACACCTCTTGGCTTCTCCTATCATTGCCTGTCTTCAACAAGCAAATAGATCAGATTTGGGATCACCAGCTGGTGAGGGAATTCATTATAAGCATGTTACATAAAACAGGAGGGTGGGGGGAAGGCCAAAGTAAAAACAGTAAATTTTGTTTTCCCTTCTCTCTTGTACTTAACTAGATAAAAGAAATCTTCCCAACTCGGACTACTAGAACAGTGTTCAATATACAAGCAGCAACAACAAAATTGATACCCATGTTTCCCTGATATGCCAACTTGAGATATCGTAAGCATAGCTCAATAAGTTAAGGTATATATCTTCGACCAAAAGGTCATACCCACACCGCTAGGGATGATCTTCTAACAGGTCATGAACTGTTGTTTCGTGAAAATTTAAATTAGGAGTACGTCAAAGAATTCTCAAGATCTGAAATTTAGTAACAGAGCAACAATTGAAATACAAAATGAATATAGCGGTATGTCCATAACACTGCATATAACATGTAGAGATGGCATAAAAGCTAAAATAGCCGACCTTTTGTAAAGTAATTCAAGTATCCAGCTCAATAAGAACACCTGGACCACAAACAAGACAAGTCCTTATCTTTTACAAACTCTCACTTTAGTGTGGAGACCTTCTGCACCATTATATCTGGAAATGGATCACTTGACATTAAATTCTATGCACTTGGAAATTAAGTGCATAAATAAAAGGAAGTAATGGAACAATATCAAAGGCTATCAGAAATGCAAGCCTAGCACTTGGAAATTTGTTGCATTGAAAATGGTCTCATTCACCGCAAGCCTAGCTTCAACTTGTCATAAAAACTTAATAAATAAATAAAAATAGTTACAAGGGTGTGGAAACCTCCCACTAGCAGATACGTTTTAAAATTTTTGAGGGGAAGCTCGAAAGGGAAAGTCCAAAGATGACAATATCTGCTAGTGGTGGGCTTGGGCTGTTACAAAATAGTATCAGAGCCAAACATTCAGTGGTGTGCCAACGAGGACGCTGGCCTCCAAAGTGAGTGGATTGTGAGGTCCCACATTGGTTGGATATGGGAACGAAGCATTATTTATAAGAGTGTGAAAACCTCTCCCTGGTAGACACGTTTCAAAAACCTTGAGGAAAAACCCAAAAGGAAAATTCCAAAGAGGACAATATCTGCTAGCGGTAGGCTTGGGCCGTTACAGACACAATCTTCAATGTTTCCAGTGGACATGCAGCTGATATAATTGCATTAGTGGAAGCAATAGCAGGTATGATATTCTTCACAACGCCCATAAACAACATTGAGAGAATATAAATCCGATATAGATGCATTTCTAACAACAAAGCAGTTATTATTTACCCACTAAAAGACAATCACAAGTTAAGATCAAACTAAGAATAATAATAAACCGTCAACACATATCAGTTCAGTGAAAATTCCAAGACTAATATGTACCTGCGTTAGTGAATATGTAACTCTCGGAATTCAAGAAAGCTCTGCTCTCTTAACAGCCTATAGATGTGGGAAGATCAAGAAGAAGTTTAAAATCACTAATAGGAATTTCCAAACCCTATAGGAATTTGTGTACCTCATTGTAAACCCATTTCATGTGTTCAAAATTATCTGGATCAAAAGTTTCCCAACTATGAACCTAAAAGAAAGGTATTGGAAATTCCAGAAGGGGCGCACGTTCACAATCCTCGATGAAAAGTATAGCAACTTATATATTACCTCATCTAATTTGATTAGATGGGCATACTCGATACAATGAGCAGCAGTTCTTAATTGTTTCCTCATCTATCATTTGGTTTAATTGTTTCTTGTAATGGAAATATGGGTATCAGCTTCAAGCGTACAAGGATTCATCGAATTCATAGAACCGGTGCAGATTTTACACTTGAAACGTAAGGAAAAAAAAAAAAAAAACACTACGCATAGAACCGTGAAAATCGTTGGAACCTGAAGAGAAACTGACGATTGAGATTTGTAACTTCGATGCGATCCATGTTAATGACTTCCAGATTCCGAAAACCCGACAAAGGTAAGTCTTCCGACGCTCCATCTCCAATGACCAACACTTGAACGTACTGTTGAAGATCATCCCTCAACTGTAATTCAAATCAACTTAAGGCGCAAGACGATTGCAGACTATGTACTGAACACAAGGTATTTGAAGAAATGTCGGAGAGAAGAAGAGGAAGGACCCACTCGGGAACATGGGCGCCAATGAGGTTACCGGGCCTATGTAGGAGCTTGTAGAGGTCCCTTTTTTTTTTTTTTTTTAGATTATTATTATTTACTTTTATAATCTTTTTCTTACGTAATAAATACTTTAGATGTATCTGTTTAACTCGGAGGGAATCCCCGTCGACCTTGCAGAATCGAAGATAATTTTCCATAGGATGGAGTTGCAGATGGAGTTCGTGATGCTTTCGACCACGAGAACGACTCATTTCTGTTGCAATGGGAATGAATATCGCTTAATGAGTAGACAGTTGGAAGTGTAATGTCAGTATAGTAGGGGAGGAGGAAAAGATAGATTGAAGAATACTCGGGGAGCAGAAGGTTCTAATTTTCCTTAGGATGAAGTTACTAATACTGGTTTTCGTCATGTCGAGAGCTAACCAATTGATGTAAATCCACTGTCTGGAATGCTGCCTTCATCGCTATGTTTGGACTTCCCCTCTAAAGTTCTAAAACGTATCTACTAGGAAGAGGTTTCCACACAATTATAAATAACGTTTCGTTCCACTCTCTAACCAATGTGGGACCTTACAATCCACTCATTTGGGATCTAGTGTCCTTGTTGGCACATTGTTCTGTGTCTGGTTTTGATACCATTTGTAACAGTCTAAATCCACCGCTAGTAGATATTGTCCTCTCTAGGCTTTCCCTTTCAGACATCCACTCAAGGTTTTTAAAACGCGCCCACTAGGGAGAGGTTTCAACACCCTTATAAACAATGTTTCGTTTTCCTCTCTAATCGATATGAAATCTCACAGACCGAGTCTAAGAACATCTGAAGAAGAATCAAACAATGCCTGGACTATGCTTATGCTACTCTAGCTCACTGATCCTGCAACTATGCTTATGCTACTTGTGACATGATTGTTCATCACGGTAAAATCTTTGGCTATACTACAAATTTCAACACCAGTTTCTATACTTTCTAATATTCAAACCTGCTTCCAAACTAGACTGTGAGTGTCATGTAGTAGGAACAACAGCAAAGGTAGGGATGGCTATGGACCTAATGCTATAACCATAGACAAAACTTGCTGTTCTATTGCTCTATTGGTCCTCGCAATACATATCATAATTTAAGATTCTTGTCTCTAAATTTCAGCATTTCACAGCATTGCATCATGGTTGTGGTTCAAATGTCAATGACACCCACATTTGATATGAACAAGTGGTTGAAAATGGCAGAAACACAAGTGGTGGGAAATTCAACTCTATTTTATAGAATAACAAAGGATAATTCTACAAAAGCCACGACTTTATTGCACCAAAAGCAAAAGGGCTTTACATCAGAGTAAAAGCAAAGAAAAACACACCCATCTTCCACTGTTCAGCATAAGCATGCCAACTTTGTCGGTTGGGCATCCAATCCACCGCACACCCATCTGCATTCTCAGCCACAAATTAAACACAATTATATGAAATCTCTTCACCATGTGGCCGCCACAGCTGCAGGGCCCTCCACCTGACAAAGAACATCAACCAAAAAAAGTGTTAAGATCTTAGGCATGTAGTTTAGTGATATGATTGATTGATTGTTGTGAATCTCAACCAAATTACTTTGAATGTTGCACCCCAAATCTCTTCCTCATTAGCAGGAACAGCAGTGATCTTGTTCTTAGGATTCTGATAGCATCTCAGTTCACCAACTGCTNGCTGTAGATAAGAAACACCCTGCAGAATCCAAAAACAAAACGCTTCATTATCGTTACAGAACAAGTTAATTGATACACACAGAGCTCGAAAGGGGTTCTAATCTACCTTGAGGGAAAGAAGCAAGTGATTTCCCGCAAGAACCCTTGAGAAGATCGGAGTTATCGGAAAAGGCGACATAACCATCGGCGGTGATTCCCCAATACAACGGAACCTTCCCATTCCGATCCTGTCAGAAATCGCAGAACAAAAACCCTAATTACTCAATGAATCTCGATGAAACCGATTGAAAAAAGCAACAAAATAGGGCTTACAGAAGCGACGAAGAGAGTGGAGGTGGACTTGTCGAAGACGATGAAGGCGAAACTGCCGCTGAGATGGCCGACGACGTGGCTCGGCGGGTATGGGGCCCGGTCACGGAGGGCCTTGTAAGCTTCGATGACGAGAACCACCTCGTTCGCCGATTTGGCTAGCCCGTATTGTTGCCTCAGGCTCCCCAAATTGTCCAGAACGCCCTCGAATAAACAGAAGATGTCGTCCTTCACCGCGAACGATCTGTCGTCCGTAATTAATTAGTTTTTTAATTTTTATTTCTTTGTCAAAATATTACATTTAAATTTAAAAATTATTTTAATTTGAATTTCAAGGGTTAAATAATAATAATAGTAATAATTTCTTNTTTAAAAATTAATTTAATTTGAATTTCAAGGGTTAAATAATAATAATAGTAATAATTTCTTTTTTTTTTTTTTTTTTTTTTTTTTTTTNAATACTAATTTTATGTAAAAAAAAAATTAACTAGTTTTATTAAAAATACAAAATTAAAAAATAATATTTAATACTACATAGTACATTTTCATTAAAATACTAAAAAGTTCAATTATGATAATTTTTATAAGTCAATTTAAAAATCGCTAAATTCGTAAAATGATTAATGGCCAATAAATAAATTGTTTTTAAGAAATAACAATTATTTAAATGGGTATTTATTTCAATCTAACTCATAAATGCATAATTATAAAATAATTACTTTATGCTATTGGTCTATGGATAACCTTACGGATAAGGACAAAATTAAACACACGTGTCAATATGTCAGTGGGGGCTTGTCAGACAAATCTAGCCCAGAGAGAATCCAGTGAACCTTGATCGCACGTGCCAGTCACGATATCCACGCGATCAACAAAATCGCAGCCATTCAATATTCTCTCTAATTTTTTTCACCAAAAAATGAATTTTAATTTCTGAAAACTTAATAAATTTGAGTTTTATTCGCCGCCGACAGAGAACATCGGCCGTTCCGACACATTTTCCGTCGGTTTCCTTCTAGTTATGGATTAATTAAAGGTAGAAATAGTAATCTAATCCTACGGTGGAGATTTGAATAACTAGAAGCCCCGTGGTCATGGGCCGTCTGATTTCCGATCAACCGAATAAAACGACGTCGTAGAGGGGATGGAAATTACCGTGGGGTCAAGAGGGATTCACTTTGGTGAGTGTAGGCCAGGTGGACATGATCCCCGACCTGCACCGACACGGCGGAGGAGTTGGTGTCGACGAAGCGGTTGAGGAGAGTGGCGGAAGTGGTTTTGGGCGACGGCGTACGGCAGCCGGCGGCCACTAACTCGTCTGGCGGCGATATGATGGAGCTGCTGAATACTCCCAGCATGGTTACTTTCAAAAATAAAAATAAATAAATAAATAAAAACAAAACCCAGAAGGGTTCTTATGGATTAATTGATGAAGGTAGAAATATTAGAAGCTCGGGAGCTGGATGGACGATGGCTTGGCTTGTATGGCTTATATAGGAGACGATGAGGGTACTTTCGTCATTTCACTGTTGGGTGCTATTTTTATTTTATTTTTAATTTTAATTGTTTTGTTCCGGTGGACTGAGGAGGTAGGCAGCCAAGTGTAGAATGAGATGGAAATTTGGCGGGGGTGGGACCCACCTAATGGCGATTATTCCAGGGTGTGAGGATGATGACGTGGAGGGAACGGCAGACACCACTCTGATTTTATTTTGTGGGTTTTGCCCTTCTTCTTACTCCACGCGCCATCCACGTCGGAGCTACGTGTACACGTGGACGAAGCTCCAAGGAAGAAAGAAAAAAAAATCTAATTTAATATCGACATAAATTAAAATAAATAGTTTTTTTAAAATTTAGTTGCATATGTGACACTAAGGTTATGAGAGGGATTAAATTGGAAACAATTTTGTATAAGGAAAAAATAATTTTATAATTTATGGGAAAATGATAACCATGGTTAAGTGTTAGTGGTCAACTTTCTTAACTCCAAACTTAACCCTAATTAAATAGCCACGTGGCTTAGCCATGGTGGAATTTTAAGTACAAAAACCACCTTGGATTGGAATATTTTCCATAATATATAATATTAAACATAAAATTGATTAATCTGAATTTTTTATCTAATAAAACATTAAACTTACTATAATCTATTAAATATTAAATTAAATATTTTTTTACTTATTATATATTTTCCAAAATTTAAGGATTTACCTTTGCTTTTAATAGAAAAATTAACACCAACCTATGAATTACTTTATTTATTTATCAGATATCTAATTAATAAAAAATAAAATTAAAATATTTAAGAGTAAAAACACACAACAAAGAAAAAGAAAAAAAAAGGTTGGGTAATAATTATTTCAACGAATTATCAAAATCCAATCATTCATCCAACATAATAAATAACAAATAATTTATAACAATAAAAGAGGAGGAAAAATAACACTTTTTGGGTGCAAAATATCTATTAAACAATAAATTATTTTGGAAGGGCTCGTGAATTTATTTAAATTTTTTCGTAAAATATCTATTTATTTATTTTCAAACGATTAATTACAACTCAATTTTAATATATAGTATAAAATATTAATATTTTATAAAATAGGGGAGGAATGGAGGAATGAATAATGAAATATATATATATATATATATATATANCAAAATATTAATATTTTATAAAATAGTGGAGGAATGGAGGAATGAATAATGAAATATATATATATAAACCAACCAATTTTGATAAATATTGTAGATGGAATAGAACCTACAATAATTTATTTAAAATTTTTTTTAAAAAAAAGTACCCTCAAATAAATTAAAAAGCAAAGAAAAAAAAGAATATGACGCGTATGAAAAAGATATAGATATTTTAAAAAAGAAAAATAATTAAAATAATACAATATCCGATGGCGACGTCCACGGTTTTTGGGTATGGCCCATAGTTTCCAATTTCGCTAAAAAAAAAATATAAATTACACGTAGATAGAGTCTAAAGTAAAAAATAATAAATTGTGTTAAAATAGACCAATCAGAAAAAAGAATATAAATATATAATTAATAATTAGATCATCAAAGTGGAAAAAGACAATATAAATAATTGTGGTACTTATTTGAATTTTATAAAAGATAAGGGTAGAAAGGGAATTTTGGAAATTATGATTTTTGCACAATCCAACTACTGCCACCACCATGAATTGTCACTAAATAAATAAATAAATAAATATTTTGAGTGCGAGAAAAAAAATAAATAATTAAAGTGAGAAAGAGCCCATTTTTCAAGAACTTGGATTGGACCACTTCTATTTGGATCATATTTGAAATTAAACGAAAATAATATGACTTTAGTGATGAGGACATGTTTCGGGTTTAGGGTTTGGGGTGATGGTGATATCAGGATTTAGATCGTTGAATCTACGGTGAATTTGTATTATTGAGAATCGAAACGTGGCTATAAAACAAGAGAAAATGAACATCGGTGTCGTACTGAGCCACCTGCACTCCAACCCCATGGGGTGAGCCATAAGATTGAGTTTAGCCCTTTTAAGGTTGGACCCATGACATAGCCAACAACTCGTAGTTGGCTTTGAAATTGAGTTGAGCCTTTTGGACATGGTTAAGGCTAAGTTGACTTTTGTTAAGGATCTATTAACATAACTCTCTCAGAGGCCTTTTGGGAAGTCCAAAGCAAAACCATGAGAGCTTATGCTCAAAGTGGACAATATCATACTACTGTGGAGAGTCACGTTCGTCTAACAAAGGCTAAGTTGACTTTTTCTCTTGGGTCAGTCTCACAACTGATTTGACTTTTTTTTTATAGGGTTCATTATTTTATTTCGAACCTCTTTGGAATTGCATTTACGAAATTTTGGTTGGCCAAATAGGCATGGACTACTAAAGCGGGTATTAAAGTTGTCAACATAAATCTAATATAATTAGGTAAGAGATATGTTTTCGACCAAAAGATTAGGAATTTGAATATCATCATCCACACGCTTCCGAACCGAAATTTTCATTTTTGAGAAACAAAGTTAGAATTTTTCGTATGTGTGACAATTTTCAATATATATTTTAATCAGTTGAGTTATGAATTATTTATATGTTATCAAAAGCCCAAGAAACAATTACCGGCCTTATTGATCTACTGGGCTCATTGGCCCACCTGAAAATGGCCCAGCATTGGCCCAAAATTCATCCAGCAAAAAAAAATTATATAATTAAAAATTAAAAATTTATTAATTAAATCAATTTAGAAGAGATGTTTGGTATAATTTTCAATAAATAAAGTCTAAAAAATAAATATTTTAATAATTTAATAATACTGCGAATAAATAATAAATAATTACATAATATTCCAGACCATGTCAGCATTAAAGAATGAAGTAATTAGCTGGTTGATGTTTAATAATTAAAGTTAAATCTAATTTATTTTATTTCTACTTTTATTTGGCTTTTCCATAATTTTAAAAGCTAAACTTCTTTAATCTCCATGATTAGTGATAATAATCACATGCACTAATATGATATAATAGTAAATACTACAACCCGCTCCAATAAAAATATTTTTATTATCCATTTCGACCAATAATTTATTAAGAACGCTAGATCTCTTTACATTTAAATATAATAATGAATAATCAATTATAAATTTATAATAATGGTAAAAAAAAATAAAAATGCACCGGTGTCACAGTCCCCAGCTAGTTCAAGTGAGATAAAATGTCACAACTATACTAAAGGTCACACGTACCCATTTGACCACGCGGGGGTCAATATAAAAGAATGTCATGATGCACTGTAGCGACCGAAGAGGACGGTGCATCATTCAGCACACTAAGCAATTTGCTATCAAAATCTCTCTGGGTCGAGAATTCTTAAATAAATAATTAATGAAAAGCATGATTAAATATTCATATCCATGAATTATTGAAGCATGAAAAGCAGCAACAGTTATTAAGGGGTACATTAAACATTTAATTAAGACTAATTAATCAAGGTTTAGAGGTAAAATTGAAATTAGCACACGTGGTCATCCGACCCAGAAGAGTGGCGCTAAATCCAAGCCTAGAAGTGGCCATATCAAATTCGAGTAAATTGTCCTCAATCTGGTGGGCCCCAATAACGATCGAGGTTCGTGGGTTCACGCCACCGTCCACGAACCCCAAGCACAGCACGTCGTCCTTCACCTGTACCATTGAGTTCGCGCCGAATATTCTCCAAATCACTTTCTTGTTCTGCAAAATCAGTTCAATTGACGGCACGCCTGGTCCTAATCGGGTGCTGGAAATGCTCTTCGCATTGAAACAAGCTCCGAATGGCGCCACCGCCGCTACTCTTGGAACGTTCTTGAGCTCCGTCGTGAAGGTTTTCAACACGGCGTTGTAAATTGAGGATTCTAAGACGGTGTATGGATCGACGGTGCTGATTTTGGTTCCGCCGACGCCGTTGCTGTCGATTTTTAAGAGGGTGGTGTTGAGTGGGACGGTTTTGGAATTGATGAGGATGGATTTTACGCCGATGAAATATTCGGTGGATTTTTCGCCGGCGGAGAAGACGCCGGCGGTGCTGACGGGGTTGATGAAGAGTGGGGTGTATGTGAGGGAATCGGTTAGGTCGATGTTGGGTAAGAAATGGTATGGGCCGTTGCCGGAGAAGATTACGCCGGGGAATCTGGTGGAGCCGCTTAGGCAAACGGCGAATTTTCTGTTGAAGCTGAAGGCGGCGGAGAATTGGGATGGGAGAGAAATCCCGTTCCGTCCGAATCCGGCCATTCCGGTTACGCCGCCGGCGAGGCCGTCGAGGAGAAACGTGGACCCACAGACAAAGAGGAAATTCGGGACCGTGACGGGCTTGGTTGGATTAAATCCGTCGGTGGAGGAAACAGAGACGACATCGGAGGCGAGTTCGCCGCTAGTGGAGAGATGAATAATGGTATTTCCGGGGAACAGACTGCAGGTGTTGTTATTGCAGCCGGGTCTTGGCGGCGAGAAGCACTGGCCGCAGCCGCTGGACTTGGAAGCAAGGTTGCACTGAGCAGAGCGGCAACGGGCAGGCTTGTAGGTGGAGGAAATGTAGCCACGGTCACAGTCGACCCACATGAACTGGCTACCGAGGTCGACGGTGAGCTTCACCGGAACCAGAGGGGTTCGTTGCCGGATCTGGGTAATGTACTGGAGAGAAGGGTGTTTGGTGACCGGAAGAACCAGAGCTTTGGGGCGGAAGGAGGTTGTGGCGACGGCGGAGAAGAGGAGGAAGAGAACAGAGGAGAAGAAGGAGAGGGAAGTGGAGGTCGCCATTGTTGGTGGTGTGTTACAGTAATGGAGATCTGTGGATTTATATAGGAAAAACTTTGAAAATTTTAAAATTATGAATGAAAAAAAATTCAAATTTTAATATTACAAATTGTTTCGTTCCAATCTGGAACGCTTTATGAATCTTGAAAGTCTTTGTAAGTTTGCTGAAGAGAAACGGTGGGTGCCTCGGTGGCTCTGTCCACGTAGAGCCAGCCCTTTAATCGTCAACATCAGAACGCCCGATGAGACCGTCACGTTGTAACTGTTGTATATGGNAAATCTGGAACCCTTTATGAATCTTGAAAGTCTTTGTAAGTTTGCTGAAGATAAACGGTGGGTGCCTCCCTGGCTCTGTCCACGTAGAGCCAGCCCTTTAATCGTCAACATCAGAACGCCCGATGAGACCGTCACGTTGTAACTGTTGTATATGGACAAAAACTCTCTATCGGCACCTTATAAATTATTTTCCAAATTTTTAATATTACTTATAAAAATTAATGAAATTTTTTTAAACTTTATATTTATGAATTAAAAAAAAATCAAATATATTTAAAAAAGAGTAATCATAATTATTATTTTTTTTAAAAAAAAATTGAAAGTTAAATGCTATTTTTAAAATNAGATGAGACCGTCACGTTGCAACCGTTGTATATAGACAAAGACTCTCTATCGACACCTTATAAATTATTTTCTAAATTTTTAAACTTTATATTTTTTAATTAAAAAAATCAAATATATTTAAAAAAGAGTAATCATAATTATTATTTTTTTAAAAAAAAATTGAAAGTTAAATGCTATTTTTAAAATAAAATAAAATAGATTTTATTTTATTTGAAATAAAATAAAATAAGATAAGATAGCACCAAATATTTGACTTTTCAATGGAAATAAATTCTTATCAATAATAATAATAATAATAATAATAATAATNAAATAAAATAGCACCAAATATTTGACTTTTCAATGGAAATAAATTCTTATCAATAATAATAATAATAAAAGGTGCCGTTGTCTTATATGCGTACGGCTCTTGGATAAAAATAAAATATTTTAAGATAATCAAAACTCATTTCAATTATTTTTTGAATTATATCTTTTAATTATGAAGAAATTAATAATTCCTTAATATCATAATTAAAAATATTTATTTATATTAATAAGATATATATTTTTTTTCTTCGAAGGTTTGGTGCCGAATCCAAATTCGGTTTAAATTTCGGATATTACGAGGTTATTTGACATCTGAATTTTTTATTACATTATATTTTTTTTTATATATATAAAAACAAATATTTGACTCTCGAAGTTTTAAATCGATGATATATGTAAAAATTCTTTTAGAGTCGTACTCCAAATTAGTCTGTAATTTGATTTTTCGTTAACCTAATTTAACCGACATAGAAACGTTCTAAATAAGAGTAAATGTTCAATATTTGAATTTTTGACATTGGAATAAAAAATATTATAATTTAAAAATGAGATGACATAAATTAAGATATTGCGCGTCGGTAACCTAAAGTCTAAATTTATAATATCTTATGTTAAAAAAGCATATTAACGTCACATCTATATAACTTTATTGATAAGATAATAGATTACGTATTTAATTTATCATAAACTTTCAACATTACTTTTTTTATCGTATTAAAATCATTATAAAATAATATAAATAGAGATAGCGTTAGATTAATTAATTAATTATATACAATATTTAATCTATCAAATTAGTTTTGTCGAAGACTTTTATTTTTGACTTTTAATACCCAAATCATTTCTAGTCGATTACAACCACGTAATAAAACTATTTTTATATTTGTATTTGTTGTGGATTGACCTAAGACTGGTCAAACCGGTTCGAGTGGCACCGACTCTGATTGATCCGAGCTTAAAGAATTGAATAACCCACCTCGATCATCGACCGTATGAGCCTAGACCTAGGGTTGGACATACTACTAAACGAGCACACGTCCTATCACATGTCTTCTTTCTTAATTTGTGTTTTACGAATATAAATTTGATAAAAAAAAAAAAAAATACAAAGATAATATATTATATTAAAAAAATAATAAAGTTGTCAATTTAATTCCAACTTCTCTATCTTGATTATATTCATGGCACACCTAGCTAGATTTTGACCTATATTTTGTTTAAAATAATATTTTAATTTATCATTTTTTTCGATTATTGTTCAATTATTTGAATAAATTAACGTCTGTTACAAAAAATTATCGATTTTTTAAGATGATAATTATTGTTTTATTCACTAATTTTATTGATTGAATTATGGGACGTTAGCGTATTATTAGAATTTTAGATGATAATGGTTCATTGAAATAATAATTGATATCTTATATCTATACTCGTATTCGCCGTTGGAACATTTTTTTGAGAGTCGTGATAGTACGCTACGAAAAGGGTTACGAAAAATCTAAGATCACATACGGAATTTCATTCTAACTTCTCGAGCTTCCAACGACAATTATGAGAAAATCTATGATCACACCTGAGTATAATCAATTACTGAACTCACACAATCAACTCAATATAGAACAACATCTCATTAACGGTTACGTACTCAATCTAACATGATAGAAATAATCAAACACGTCACATACCCAGTTGAAAATTAAGTCTCACGAGACTACAACATGTTGCATTTATTGTTTGTCCCAAAACCCTACCAACTTGCCTTTTGCCTCGTTGTGTTAGCCATATAAATAGATATCAATGGCTGTTTTGGTGCCAAATTTGTGACCAAAACATGGCTCATATTGCTGTGGAGAGGAATAGGAGAAGGCAGATGAATGAACATCTTAGGGTTTTGAGAACTTTGACACCTTGTTTCTATATCAAAAGGGTATATTTTGATCTGTTTTTGTTCAATTTTTGTGTTGATTTTGGTATGATTTTGATTATGTGAAGTGGGTTTTTGATGTTATGTTAGGGAGATCAAGCGTCGATAATTGGGGGAGTGATCGAGTTCATTAAGGAGTTGCATCAGGTTTTGCAATCGTTGGAGTCGAACAAACGGAGGAGGAAGAGTGTAAGTCCGAGCCCGAGTCCGAGACCGTTGGTGGCGGTTGCCGATGGATTTGAAAATGGAGTTGATGTCGGAGCTTGTTGTAACTCGTCGGTGGCGGATGTCGAAGCGAAGATTTCAGGTTCGAACGTGCTGTTGAAGATCATTTCTCGACGAATTCCCGGGCAACTTTCGAAGATGATTAGTGTGTTGGAGAGGCTGTCGTTTGAGGTTCTTCATCTCAACATCAGTAGTATGGATGACACTGTTCTTTACTCTTTTGTTGTCAAGGTATATACCAAATTAGGACTAANTTGCCTCGTTGTGTTAGCCATATAAATAGATATCAATGGCTGTTTTGGTGCCAAATTTGTGAGCAAAACATGGCTCATATTGCTGTGGAGAGGAATAGGAGAAGGCAGATGAATGAACATCTTAGGGTTTTGAGAACTTTGACACCTTGTTTCTATATCAAAAGGGTATATTTTGATCTGTTTTTGTTCTATTTTTGTGTTGATTTTGGTATGATTTTGATTATGTGAAGTGGGTTTTTGATGTTATGTTAGGGAGATCAAGCGTCGATAATTGGGGGAGTGATCGAGTTCATTAAGGAGTTGCATCAGGTTTTGCAATCGTTGGAGTCGAACAAACGGAGGAGGAAGAGTGTAAGTCCGAGCCCGAGTCCGAGGCCGTTGGTGGCGGTTGCCGATGGATTTGAAAATGGAGTTGATGTCGGAGCTTGTTGTAACTCGTCGGTGGCGGATGTCGAAGCGAAGATTTCAGGTTCGAACGTGCTGTTGAAGATCATTTCTCGACGAATTCCCGGGCAACTTTCGAAGATGATTAGTGTGTTGGAGAGGCTGTCGTTTGAGGTTCTTCATCTCAACATCAGTAGTATGGATGACACTGTTCTTTACTCTTTTGTTGTCAAGGTATATACCAAATTAGGACTAACCAGTTTTGTTTGGGTTTTTTGGTTGGAGATTTTACAAACCCTAATTTTCTCTTCCCAAAAATCTTCTTTTTTTTCACCAATAACACCTTGATTTTATGAAATTTGAAACAAAATTGTTCATTTTACATGGGAATTGAAGTTGTAAATCGTCTTTTTCTACTCGGAAAAATTAGGGTTATAACGGGTTGAAGTTTGATCACAATAGTTCAACAATCACAAGTGTCAAATTAAATTATCGACCTTTGAAATGATCATCAGTGTCTCATGATCCACAAAACGTGCAGAAGGGTTGTTCATATAAACAACTCTTTAAGAATATTTTTTCACGGTTTAAGAATTCGGTGATCTTTCTCTTGATTTATCTCGATCATTTCGAAGTGAATTCAGCAAAACTAAGCTTTTCGCTTTCGTTAGAGTTATGGGTTTCCATTTTTATCTATGAACTAGATTTAAACACATGCATGCACGTACCCAATACAAATATATGCAAAATTACTACTAAAATCTTGATCAGTAACTTGTTATGACTTATATGATGACGGGTCTTTGTTATTTTTCGTAATTACGTAAGATTGTTGATTAGGATCAAACGTTTCGAATCAATATGAGCTTTTGAAGTTGATATTCTACCAGTGATCGGTGCTTATCTAACTTGTTTGATTTGTTGGATGCAGATAGGGCTTGAATGTCAGCTAAGTTTGGATGAATTAGCCTTTGAAGTTCAACAAAGCTTCTGCTCTCAACTTTACTTATGCCAGTGAAGAACATAATTAAAGGCTTTAAGGACTTCAAAACTTTATATTTGCTGTTTTTGTATTATGGGATTTTCATAAAATCAATTATCTTTCCCTTTGATTGATTTTATTTTCAATAAAAAATAGTAATCTTAAAAAATAAGATCCAGAAAAGTTTTGGAACGGATTACCTTGGTGATAAGATTAAGAAGAAAAAACTCGTGATTCAAATTACTCTATAACATAGCTCGATCAAAACTACTTGAATGTCTAATTATGCAATTTTTATTTTAATATTCAACATTTTTATACTAAAACAACAACATGAATGACTATTTGTAGCTCGTTCTTAGTCCAATCCAAGATTGGACTCTCTTCTTGATTTCAAATATTCGTTTCGATAATATCTTGCTCGGCCATCGTGTTCCTCGACCAACACCTTATGGATCCTCGTATTTTCCGTGGGAATTGGAAGCTCTGCCGTCGACCAACTGATTGCTTCACTTCCTTAATTTTTTTACATGGAAAATATTATTATTGTTAATGAAGCAGCCGAGCATAAAACGACGACGTAAGAAACCTGCAAAATTCTATGATGAATGCATGAACAATGCATCATTCAAACCAAAAGAAAAAAAAAAAAAAAAAACGGGGGATTCTGAGCGGTTCAACTAAAACCGTTGACCTTTTTGACTTTCAATGATAATCAGGTACGGTCACTCATTCACAGGCGTGTTCTCTCTGACTCGTAGGACCCACCCAAACAAATTAAAAAATAATAATAAAAAATGATCAAACCACGTGTACGTTCCAAAGCAACGACGTATTTAATCTACGGCCTGGATTCAGTACCATGCGTGGCTTTGGAGTAATGATTAGGCCTGGAACGGTGCACTCTGCACTTACTCTGGGTCCCACTTACCTATATTTTATTATAAAAATTAATAAATACAAACAGCAATTAATAATTGAGATTCCCTCTGCGACTCCCTAAGCCGGTCCTCTGCCCGGTTCAACCAAACCGAGCACATTCTCTCTTCGGCTCGGCTTTGCGGCTCCAATTAGTCGGCTGTGTTTTTTTTTTTTGCCGAAATCCCATGTAAAAATAAATAGAGAATTATATGCGGTAGGGGATAAATCTCATTCTCGTCCCCCGTCCGACCAATGACATCTCTATACCCACCATATCGTTAGACTAAAAATTCTCCTATTAGACGAACACGATTCTCCACAATGGTATGATATTGTCCACTTTGAGCATAAGTTCTAGCTTTGCTTTTGGCTTCCCAAAAGGCCTCATACCAATGAAAAAAGTATTATTGTTTATAAACCCATAATCATTCCCTAAATTAGCGAGGTAGGACTTTCATCCTCCAACATCTCCATCCCCGCTCCACCTCAGAGACATCTATGTACCCGACGACTAAAAAAAATAATTTTACAAATAAAGTTGACAATCCGAACACGGGCAAGTAAACAAATTCAGACTTTAATAACTTAGTGAGGCAAACATTTATTAGAGTACTAAAATGGGGACAGTAGAGGATGGCTTCTTGTTCATGCTCCATGGTGCCTAGTTGAGTAATAATGGCTATGGCATTGAAATTAAACAAATAAACCAATGACCCACCAACTTTGTGTACCAAAAACACTGAATTAAATTCCACTTTGGATCTTCATTATACACACACAAAGATGGATGGGTTCAGTTGGCATTTTGCACAGAAATTGCGCAAGTTGTTGGCCAAGAACAATTTAAGCCTAAAATGCCTCTGCCACTGAGATTCCCAGCACTGTGCTTATGCTCCAAACTGGCTCCACATTCACTATACTTTTCTTCCTACCAAAACCATACATTATGGAGTGCAGCTCTGCGGCTCTAAAATATAATTTGATGTCTCGTTCCTAACAGACAGTGCATATGATATTCTTTCCTATAACTAATATTTAAGTTGTATTTGGTACAGAATGGCTTAATCTGATCTGTGAAACAATTATTAAATGGTGCACAGGGAGGAGTACTTAGAGTGCTGCTTAAGTCTATGATCTTATGCTTTACAAATGTAATATCTTCTTTAAAAGATACNTCTTTCCTATAACTAATATTTAAGTTGTATTTGGTACAGAATGGCTTAATCTGATCTGTGAAACAATTATTAAATGGTGCACAGGGAGGAGTACTTAGAGTGCTGATTAAGTCTATGATCTTATGCTTTACAAATGTAATATCTTCTTTAAAAAGACGCNATGCTTTACAAATGTAATATCTTCTTTAAAAGATACGGCTAAAGAGTTGCCTTTTTGAAGCTTATTGTGATCTGGGGTGGAGTAAAACCAAAGAATTTGACCATTTACCGTAATAGCTTAAGCCCACCGCTAGTAGATATTATCATTTCACCGCTAATAGATATTGTCCTATTTGGACTTTCACTTTCGAGTTTTCTCTCAAAGTTTTTAAAATGTGTATACTAGAGAGAGGTTTTCATACCCTTATAAAGAATGTTTCGTTCTCCTCCCCAACCGATATAGGATCTTACAATCCACCCTCCTTCGGGCCCCAGCGTTCTCGCTGTCACTCGTTCTCTTCTCCAATTAATGTGGCACCCCCCAACCCATCCCTTTGGTGCCTAAAGTCCTTGTTGGCACACACCTCGTTTCCACCACCTTCAAGGCTAAGCCTTCTTGCTGCTGACATATCGCCCGGTGTCTGACTTTGATACCATTTTGTAACTGCTCAAACCTACCACTAGCAAATATTGTCCTCCCTTTGAGTTTTTCCTTTCAAATTTCCTTTCAAGGTTTTTAAAACGAGTCTGCTAGAGACAGATTTACACACTTTAATAAAGAATGTTTCGTTCTCCTTTCCTACCGATGTAGGATCGTAGATTTAGGAAAGCACAGAGTATAAAAAATTTATGCCTATGTCAAGTCTCTGAGCGGATAATAAAGTAAATAACCAAAAGCAGGCTGCTTTTTCGGTTAAAGAGAGGTGAATTTGGGTCAAAGTGTGAGGTGAGAGAGGTGATCATTCTTGCTCAAATCAAGACAATTAGTATAGCCATGGCCTTTTATTTAAAACCAACCATAATCATTTGAGGCATGGTATGTCCCTCCTTGAAAGCCAGAGGCACGTGAAGATTACTGAAGAAGTGTTTTAAAGAAAATTGAAATGGCTTCATCAGCTTTTGTCGCAAAATTATGTTTTCTTTCAGCTTAATCAAAGCAATCTATTCCCCTCCCGAATCATAAGTTTGCAATATTTCTGCTAACCCAAAAGATGTGTCCTAGCCTAGCTAAGCTAAACACTTCAAGCAGTTCACCATTGTCAGTACATTCGTAAAAGAGAGTAAAGAAGGCCTCATTCAGACATTTCATCAAACACATTCAGGGCACCAAATCAATCCAATCCAATTAGGCCATGACATCTCCCCAAACAATACATAATCAACCCCTGATCAGATAAACTACTTCACACAGGCATTTTATCAAACAGGTTGAGTGGAACAGAATCAATGGAGTTCGCAGCAGTCAATAACAAATGGGTTAAGTAATTAAAGCATATAAAAGAGAGTAGAGAAGAAGAAGAGGGGTTTGACTGACTGACCATTTTTCAAAGAACGGCGAGGGAGAGCGGGTTTTGGATGGAAGTGAAGGGAATGTGGATGAAGACGGGCACTAAACGTCAAATCTCGGAAACGCTGCCTTTGACTGGGAGAAGAAAATTATATTCCTTTGGCAATGTAGTGATTGAACCCGGAATTCAAGCGGAAGCAGGTGACAAAAAGCATCACTTTCAATGGCGTTCCCCTGCCCTAATCCAATCCAATCCAATCGGCTTCTTGCTCGAGTTGAATGAAAAGTCCCTTCCAGTTCCTCCACTCGGGTGCAGAATTTTATGAAATAATTTTGGGTCCGTGATCCGCGGGACTGCCGATAATGGAAGTTCGTAAAACATCAAATCGAATGTTTTGTAATGCGGGATTCAATGTTGTGCTACACTATAGTGGGCTATAGCTTAACCTTCTACATCCACAAGTAACCAAATTGGTTGTAGCCCCAACCAGATCGATTGTAGCCTTCAACAGTGGAGGCGTGTAAGTTCACGGTGAATAGATATTGTTCGGTTCGACTCTCATCCTCACAATTTTAGAATGTGTTTATTGTGGAGAGGGACTAGCCCTACTCCGATCAGTGCCTTACAACATCCGGTGACTAACTTTGATATCATTTGTAGCAGGCCAAGCCCACCGCTAGTAGATATTGTATCACCATCACCCTCCCAATTTTAAAATACGTCTACTATGGAGAGAGTCTAGCCCTACTCCAATCAGTGCCTCGCAATGTCCAATGATTAGTTCTGATACCATTTGTAACAGGCCAAACCCACCGCTAATTTAATGTCTGATTCGGCCCGTTACGTGTCGCCGTGAGCCTCAGGTTTTAAAACGCGTTTACTATAGAGAGAGTCTAGTCATACTCCAACCAGTGCTTCACAGCGTCCAATGACTGGCTCTAATACCATTTGTAATAGGTCAAGTCCACCACTAGTAAATACTGTTCGTTTCATCTTGTTACGTATCGCAGTCAACCTCACAGTTTTAAAAAGCATTTACTATGGAGGGAATCTAGCCCTACTCTAACAAGTGCCTTACAGCGTTTGGTGATTGACTATGGTATCATTTTTAACGGAGTAAATTGGTAACCGATATTAAAGGTTAATATGGTATGATATGAGTATTAGGCATATATAAACTTGTTATATATATATATATATATATATAATATAGTAAGTTAAAAATTTGTAGCATCTTATATTATAAAATAAAAGTTATGAGAGAGTAGCATGAAAGACACGTGGTGTGTTGACGAGTTTTTCCAAGACCCAAGGCAGCATGGGAATTGGGTGGGGTTTGGTTTTATTCCGGGACTCTCTTACCCTATCCTCGCTACCAAACAGACTCACTGCCCCCACATTAATTGCACTCTGCCAAACTTAACCCCATCTATTTTCTTTTTTTTCTTACAAAATCAATTTTATCAATTTTTAACTTTTATTTCCACCCCGTGATGTCCCACGTTGGTCGGGAAGAAGAACAAACTACCATTTATAAGGTTGTGGGAACCTTACATCCTTGAGGTAAAGCTCAAAGAGAACAATATCGGCTAGCGGTGGATCTGGGTCGTTACACTTTCTTTTTAAAAAATAGAAAAAAAATTCCTAATTCCCAAATTAAATAATTAAAATATACTTTTGAGCTAATTGATAATGAAAAAAAAAATTAATTTTTGAAGAATTTATATAAAAAGTTAATTATTAAAAAATATTTAATATATTTGTGAATTTTAAATTTTTTTTACCCAACATTCTAATTTATTTATTTTTATCGAAAGTCGTATGAAATCTCACGTAGATAATAAAGAATGACCATTTTTTCGTTTCGAACTTTTATTTTTATGATTGTGACGAAATTTTTTATTTATTTTTACGGAGATTGAGTAAATTTTTATATATTAATTGGTAAGAATTTTATAAATTACCAAAGGTAAGTAAAAAAATGTGTTTTTTTTTTTTTAATGTTTTTAATTAACCCTCGAATAGATAAATATCACCAAAAAGGTAAATAAAAAATAAAAAAAAATAATGGAAGATGGGGTAGGATCAGGTGGGGTGTGGCTCAAGGGAATGATAAGGTGCACCTCTCATAGGGAATTGAAGAAAAACAGGGGAGTACTTGAGTGAAAAAGTAGGTGGGTCCCACATCAATCAGTTTTTTTATATTTTAAATATAATAATTTAAATTAAAATAAAAAAAAAAGACATGTGGGGCCCGCATGAGGCTTCATCATGATCATCATGTGACATCTCCAGCACTCGATTGGGAACCGATTCTGAGTCTGGATCTCATCCGTCCTTTTCTTTTCTTTTTAAATAATAATAATAATAAATAAAATAAAATAAAAAAAGACAGGACACGTACCAGAATTCGTGTCAACGCCGTTAGATTTTCAAGACATTAAAAAAAAAAAATAATAATAATAATTGTTTGTTTCGACTTTTGCCCTATACCTTGTCCCGAACTGGAACTCCCCACTATCCCTGTTACCAAACATCTCCAGATTTCCATCCAACGGTCATAAATAAATTTGGGACATAAAATTGATAGATTCCTTATGTGGGAAATTGTTAAAACAAGACAATTCTGTCCCTCTCCCTCTTTCATTTTTCCCTCATTCATATGCTAACATTATCCTGTCCCATTTTTGTTGTTTTTATTTTATGAAAACCATATCCTTACATTTTAAATTTATATGATTATTATTTTAATCTCCTATTAATATAAGAAATTGACTAAAAAATGTCGGAGGAAAAGTCGACATGTCTAAACGCAATGCCTTCTTAAGCAATTTTATTAAGGTTAAACGAGTATCATTTTCAATTTGGTCTATAATGTTTTAATATTCTTAATTTTATAAAGTTTATGTCTCATTGAATTGTCACTTTATATGGTTTGGATATATCATATTCAAGAAATAAAATTATCACGTGATTTAGACATGTCAATTTATATAAACAAGAGTGCGCCTAGTCAGGAGTGTGGTTGGTCTCATCTCTGGTGCGCTAGGTGAATGTGGGCACATTCCTCTCAGGGTTGACGTGGTCTAATCGGAGTTAACTATCTCACATAAGGTTTTTTCATCTCCCGTGTGCCTACATGGGCACATTCACATAAACAAGAGTGAGACTAGTCAGGAGTGTGGTTGGTCTCACCTCTAGTCAGGAGTGTGGACCTCCCGTGCGCCTATGTGGGCACATTCCTTTCAAGGTCGACTTGGTCTAATCGAAGTCAACTGATTCACCCGATAAGAACCCATTTAAAAGTTAATTTTTTTAAGAGAAAAATTGGATCTTTTGTAGAAAATAATGTAAAAATGAAAATATTGTAGGGAGGCAAAGGAAGCAAGAAAATGGGAATTTAGAATATCCTTTATTGTTGTTTATATAACATAAACATATAAACACTTATAAACATGGCGTCCCAAAAAAAAGGAAAAAAAGGGCAAAGCTTAGCTCACTACCATTTATCCATGCTTCCCTTTCCAAACATCTTAATTTAATTATATATATATATATATATATATCTATAATTAACCCTCTTTTTTTGGCTTAATGATATGATTAAAGACTCTAATCCAGCTTCAAATTCCAAAAAAGCGGGAAAAAAAACAAGCAAAATCAACATCATACACAATCAAGTAGCTTAGTAGAAGAAGAAGCAGAGTATAATGAAGATTCCGATCTTGAAATTCCGGCGGCACATGTTTCACATGATGTTACAACTTGACGGATTCTCGTCGCTGAAATACGTGTAGGGTTCTGGCTGCTGCTGCGGCGGTGGATATGGGTGGTGGTACGGTGGTGGGTATGGATATGGGTATGGGTACGGCGGTGGCACGTAATTTACGGCCGGCGGTGGCCGTGCGTACATCATTGGTTGGTGACCAAGCGCGTGTTGTTGTTGGTTCATCATTTGGGCCATGTATTGTTGTTGTTGCTGTTGCTGCTGCTGCTGCTGTTGGTAGGGGTTTGCGGAGATGCTGTCCGGCATAAACCTCCCGGCGCTGCCTCCACCGTTCATGGCTGCCGCCGCTGATGCGGGAAGACCTTGCACCGCTGGAAGATTGTTCATTTGACCCATTGGCCGGTCACCCATTTGACCCAAATTTGACATTCCCAATCCATGAGCACCGATGAAGCTCTGTAAATCATGGCCCATTCCGTTTGCCCCACCGGTCATCTTTTGACCGCCGTTCACCCCGTTACTACTCCCATTTCCACCGCCGTTGCCGTTTTTGCCATTGCTCCCACCGCCGCCGCCGCCGCCCTGCTTTTGGTTACTCCCACCTCCACCGCCCTGCTTTTGGTTACTCCCACCTCCACCACCGCCGCCACCATTTCCTTTACCTCCTCCGCCGTTACCATTCTTCCCATTGTTATTACCCTGAACCGGCACAGCTCCGCCGCCTTTCTTGGCATTACCACCGCCGGCCGGACCATTCACAACCGGGGGAAGGTTCCCATTCATCATAATTTTCGGAATCTGGCCATTTCCCATCATGGGTTTCATCTTACTCGCAGGAGGGAGATGAAGATTACCCAAATCATCATCAAGTTCATCTTCATCATCATAATCATCCTCATCATCATACTCATCCTCATCCTCATCGCTCAGGTCATCACCTTCGTGCAAATTAAACTTCCCACCCTTGGGAAGATTCACGTTTTGATCTTTAACAGGCAGTTTCAACCCCTTAAATTGGGGTGGAAGCTTCAGATCTTGAAACCCTTTCATCTGTTGTAGCTGCTGAAGCTGCACCTGCACCGGTGGCAGCCCCTGTCCCTGTCCGCCGCCTTTCGGCTGATTGTTTCCTCCATTAGCAGCCGCACCCTTCTGGTTCTGACCCTTGTTGTTCCCACCTTTAGCATTGTCAATTTGCATGTTTTTCATCTGATTAGCTATGTTGTTCTGCTGATTCTTGTTGTTGTTCGCCGGTTGTCCGCCCCAAATCTCTGCATGTTTGCCGGATTTAGCCAGCTTCTTGATGAGTACGGCGGCGTCGACATTTCCAGTGACTGTAACCTTCCCCTGTTCTGCATCTATCTCGGTAGTGAAAACCCCTAAAGAAAAAAACACACAAACCCCATCAAACTCAAACACAAGTAAAAATAAAAACAGAGCCGACAGAAACATCATAAGAAAACAGAGGAAATGAAAAACAGAGTACCATCGATTTTCTGCAAGATTTTCTTCACCTTATGCTTACATCCATCGCAGTGAATATTGACCTTCAACACACATTTCTGCAGAACCACTCAAAACAACACAAAAACAGAACAAAATGAACAAACAGTAGCTACAACATTACAGAAAAACAGAACATGTGGAGTAAACAAAGCACCTGGATCTTCAGAAACTCTTCTTTACTCATATCTTCAAGTCAAAAAAACAGAGACAGAAAGAAAAAAAACAGAGAAGAACAGATCTGGGAAATGTTAATCGGGTTTTATGCGGGTTGTAGTTGGTGAATCTCTTGGAACTCAACCAAGAAAATGCAGAGAAAGTAGAAGGGAGAGGGAAAAGAAGAAGAAACCCAACAGAGAAGAGCAAAGTTGAGAGAGAAAGAAACGGAGATGGGATAAATGGGGGCAGAGAGGAGGTGAGAAACGAAGGGGAAAACACCAAAACGGAGAGGCAGAGTACTCTTTTATTTTGGAACTCCGTTTTCTTTTTTTATTAGCCCTTCTCTTCTCCATTGGTTGCTGCATTGTACTTGCAGAGATTTCGAAAATCTGAGCTGAGCTGAGCTGAATTCACAATTGGCTCGGCTGAGTGCGCTGGTTGGGGAGTTAATAAAACGGTGGCGTTTTGGTGTGTTATGTTATCATGAGTCCCCGACAAGACTGATTTGTGGGTAAACCTAAGATCGATGTCTCCTCTCTCTTCTATTCCATGTGCTTAATTATTATAACACATCATGTAAAAGAAAAGAAAATTCTTTTAATGTTGTTTGAGATTCAAAATCAATCGGTTTGAGGAGGACGGGATTGGACGAGAAGTTTACTAATATCTTGACGAGATAGAATAAGAGGACTACGAGCCTATAACCCATATAGACAATTCCATCGAAGATGGAATGGGTCATCGATGAGGCACATCGAGCTAAGGAGGTATGATTAGGGAGTGATACAAATTGTGTTGGAGTTCTTGTCATTGTAATTTGTTTGCCTAATTCTCACTATTACGGTAAGATCTCACATTGGTTGGAGAGGGAAACAAAGTATTTCTTATAAGTGTGTGGAAACCTCTCCCTAGTAAACACATTTTAAAACTGTGAGACTAACAGTGATACGTAATGGACCAAAATAGACAATATCTATTTGCAGTGGGCTTGAGCTATTACAAATACATTAGGTACACATCTAACGACCGCCCTGTGGATCCTATTTTAGCTAGACACTGTTTTGACTGAGCATCAAAGTGTATTGAGCACAACATCAAACCCATGTGAGTAATCTTTTTCACAAGTCAACTTGATGCCTCATCCCGTTACTTTAACTAGAAAGCTAATGTAAACCTGTAGCCAAATTCTCGGTATCAAAATATGTGATGTTTGAACACAATGTAATTTAACCTAAAAAGTGAATCTTTTCAAAATCTTTATAAGAAAGTGATAATTAATAGGTTTGATTTTTCGATTGTCCTTATATGATCATTACCCGTTACACAATTTTATCGTTGATCGAGGCTTATGTTTCACCTCCTCCAACCGAAAAAAGTGCTTCAAATTAAAGTCTCTTTTAGCCTTTTTAAGACACTACCCGAAAGTACACTACAGTGATAATAGTTGAACGACAACAAATAAGGTTACCTTATACCGGTCGATAAGGTAAGTAATTTGTGAGAAATGGTAAGGTCAAAGTTGACCAAAAAGTTACCATGCACTATCCCTTTTAGGGTACCCATCCCTTGTAAAGGTCACATTGAGGGACTATACACACTTCAAAGAATAATTGAGGGTGGTAGGGAGGGGTAAATTTACCATCCCAAGAATCAAGCTTTTACTTTTTACCCCTTTACTTCAATTCCAAGCAAATTATTACCTCTTACCTCAAAAGCCTAAACTGACATGAAACCCCCATAGTAACTTTTGCCCCTTCTGCCTTTCTTTTCCCCCTCAGTATACATAAAAAAAGGTCTCACTTTGACTGTGAACACAAATTATTGCCAACAACGCTTAACCAAATGTCCCTCAAACCACATCATATAGGGAGAGGGCTCCACTCTTATAACCTAGTTTTCGATAACGTCCGAGGCTACTACTAGCAGATATTGTTCGTTTTAGCCCATACGTATGATCGACGCATCTACTGGGAAGAGGTTTCCACACCCTTATAAGAAATGTTTCGTTCCCCTCTTCAACCGATGTGGGATCTCACAATCCACCCCCCTGAGAACCCAGCGTCTTCACTAGCACACTGTTCGAAACCTAGCTCTGATACCGACTATAATAGCCCAAACCCACTGCTAGCAGCCTCATGGTTTTAGAATGCATCTACTAGGAAGAGGTTTCCACATCCTTACAAGGAATGTTTTGTTCCCCTCTCCAACAGATGTCTGTACTCGTACGTGCTACGTGCTGTAACAAAAACCCATCGACTCACCCAGCAGCATTTCATTACATGAACACCACATGTCCAATAAATAATGGTTCATAAATGAAGAAGCAAATGAAAAGGCCATTTATAGCATGTTACCAACAATGTCAACCTTGCATACAACAGTCATGTATCATTCAAAAGGAAAAAAAAGACAAAACAAAGAGGTTATCATATGGGGAGAACCTTAACTCAATCACTCCCTATACATAAACTACAAACCCGAATCCAATTCGTGTAATCAAACATCGACACACCGCACACGAAAACCCATGAATGTTGAACGTTCATATACATACATTACAGTAGAAAGTCAGCTAAGAGATGACGGGTATGGCGTCATTCAATAGTTAGACATGATATCGAGGTATGAAGTCGGGAATACTACACTAATATGATGTATATGAAGAAAAAGAAATATACATGTGTGTGTGTGTGTGTGTAAAAGAATGCAATATGTGTGACTATGACACAAAAAAACAAAGAATTTAACAGCCATACCATGAAATCGAACATAGGATGAAGAGGTAATTCTCACTGATTGCTATTATTTATCTTGATTTCTATAAGTTCTTCGATCGGTTGACGACAAATCGGACATTTATTAGATTGAAGCTTCAGTTCCTTGGCACACTCACTGCACATGCACTGCAAATGAACACACAGATTTTGAAATCAAATGTAGCAGATAGATTATCGAAGTTTCGTCGAATGCTTGCCATGAATAAACACGCAAATGGAGCCTTACCATATGTCGACATGGTAATACAGCAGTATCCTTGGGTTCGGTCATGCAAATCACACACTCCTTCCCGGAGTCGTTATTGTCAAAACCTTCTGAAGACGAACTCCCTATACCGAATATCTCACGCAACTCATAACGCATTCCATCAATCCATAGTAGTTGCCGGATCACCTTAACTTGGAAAGGATTGCC
This sequence comes from Cucurbita pepo subsp. pepo, assembly GCF_002806865.2. NCBI lineage: Eukaryota > Viridiplantae > Streptophyta > Magnoliopsida > Cucurbitales > Cucurbitaceae > Cucurbita > Cucurbita pepo. The sequence continues at coordinate 1,587,410 of NC_036645.1, read as the reverse complement.
ATTTTTCTTCTCCAGAACAGCTTGAGTGATTTGCATATGTGAATTATCTGGTTGAGGCTCACCAATTCGTTCATCATTGGACTGAGAGGGTGAGCAAGTCTCAGCTGATATAACGAGCGGGAAAACGTCTTCAGAAGGCGAAGGTTTTGAGAGGTCATCCAACTCGAAAAATCCCAAGTCAAAGCCAGTTCCCATAGGCTGAAAGAATTTCTGAGCAGGACCCTTTTGAAATGGGATTTTTACTGGCTTAAAGGCGTCGGGATATATTGGAACAAACCTACAGTTGGGCTCTTCCTTGGCAAAAAATAGGATGGTAATGCTGTTCATCGTGTAAAGAAATCGAATTAGAAACAGTAACAAGAAAGTATATTCAAAACAGCAATTAGGAAGCTGATGACAGAATAAGTACGGTGGAACGTGAAAAAACAAAGTTTAGGTGTGAGCTCCCACGTCGGTTGGAGAGGGGAGCAAAACATTTCTTATAAGAGTGTGGAAACCTCTCCCTAGTAGACACATTTTAAAGCCTTGAGGGAAAGCCCGAAAGGGAAAGTCCAAAGAAAATAATATCTGCTAGTGGTGAACTTGTGTAACAGCCCAAGCCCACCGCTAACAGATATTGTCCGCTTTGACCCGTTACGTATCGTTGTCAGCCTCACGGTTTTAAAACACATATGTTAGAGAAAGGTTTCCACACCCTTATAAGCAATACTTCGTTTTCCTCTCCAACCGATGTGGGATCTCACAATCCACCCCCTTGGGGGCCAACGTCCTCGTTGGCACACTGTTCGGTGTCTGGCTCTAATACCATATATTACAGTTCAAGCTCACCGCTAGCAGATATTGTCTGCTTTGGCCTATTATATATCGCCGTCACCCTCACAATTTTAAAATTCATCTATTAGGGAGAGATTTCCACACCCTTATAAGAAATCTTATCTACCCTACCATTCTTTTTAAGTCCCAAGCTAGACATTCTGAATTGATACAAAAATTGCAGTACTAAAAATTATGACAGGACTCATCTCAATAGAAAGCCCAAGCCTCTAAATAACACACGAAAGCAACTATGTGGTACAATAGCATAAGGCAATTGTGAGATCCCACGTCGGTTGGAGAGGGGAACGAAACATTCCCCATAAGGGTGTGGAAAACTCTCCCTAGCAAACGTGTTTTAAAACCGTGAGGCCGACGGCAACACGTAACGAGCCAAAGCGGACACTATCTGCTAACGATGGGCTTGGGGTGTTACAACAATAATCAAGATCAATTGCTTGTAAGGACTCTAGTTAAAGGCGGCAGGCATATACCCCTCATTATGCACAACAAGGTTACAGAAGTTCTAACAGTACCATCAATCTACAAAACGTTGCTTCATGAACACCGAGAGAGTACAAGCAAGCATTGTGAACTTCCAAGCAGCAATGAAGAAATTACATCATGACAAGCATTTTCTACTAAGCCCCTTAACTTAGACTAGCTAAACTAAACCTTAGTAAGGTTTCAGAGAAATCTCCAACTCAAAATGCAGCAATTGAGATCCAAATCATGAACCATTTCAAACAATTTCAAATCATTCTACAGCCACCCACATGCCCAACACAACACTAATTACAAGCCAAAACTCAAATAAGTGCATCTCAAGTTACCTTCCATCATACAACGCATCAAACACGAAAGAAACCAAATGCTGATCAGGATTCTGTCCATCCACCTCAATCCTCAAAGTATCCTTATGCACATTCACATCATTCCTAACCTTCTTCGCCTGTCGATGCTCTACAAACGGCAAAGACGGTGGCGGAAGAAACGGCGGCACCATCACCGGCCGAATTTGAGACCACCCATTACTCTGATTGGCATAATGAGGGTGGAAATTGAAACGCCCCATCGGAGAGTTCCCATAATTACACGAATTGTACCCACCAGAAAAGTAATAGGAGTGAGGAGCAGGGGCAGGAGGAATCGGCGGCAAGGGTATCGGCTGGGGAGTTGGAGTGTAAGGGTGGCTGTGCGGCGGAGGAGGGTGGGAATTGGGGAAGTGATGGGTCTGCGGCGGCGGAGGAAGGGATGTGGGTTCAGAAGGGTAATAGAAGGAGGAAGAAGAATGGTAGGGCGGAGGTGGGTTTTGAAGATAATTGTTTCTTCTTCTGTTACTCCATGAAATACCCATTTCTGGATCGAGAGATCGGAGAAGAAGAAATGAAATTTTGGGATTTTTCTTTCTTCTGCTCAATTGGGAAGAAGCAAGTCCTTGTTCAGCCCATTCCGTTGACCTCCGTTTTCTATTTGACGGTTCTACGTTTATCCTATTCCGACGTGTCGTTTCTCAATGCTGAGATGGCAACAACTTTCCTACCTGTTCTCCACGGTGTCCAATTTCATAAACTTCCAATTCCAACCATGGAATTCTGCAAATTAAAAGAAAATAAAAAAATCAGGTGATTTTTTTTTTGAATTTTTAAAATTTAAAATAGTGTTTTAAAATGAAAATCCAATCCAAAATTCACGTTTTTCAAACCTAAATTGATTTTGAAATCCCAATTTTTCAAAAATAAAATCTAATTATTTATCATAAAATTCATTTTAAATATTGAATTTTAGAGACGGGTAAGAAATTCACCTTAAATACATAGGAAAATTCGAACTTTTCTAAAAGCTTTGCTGTTCAGTGCTTTTGATTGAAGATTCGATGATACAGTTCGTCAAACCACTTTATTTAACTTTAATATATTGAACTTAATTGCAACCCTTCATTTAAAATAGACAACATCTTCGTTGTTAAACATTTTTACTTTTTCTACTAAAAGAACGTAGGTTCTCGTAACAACCCAAGTCTGCTAATATTGTTCACTTTGGCCCATTACATACCGTCGTCAGCCTCACGATTTTAAAACATGTCTACTAGGTAAAGGTTTTCACATCCTTATAAGGAATGATTCGTTCCCTATCCAATCAAGATTTCCATACCCGTATAATGAATCACCAAAGAATCAAGATTTCCATACCCGTATAATGAATCACCAAAGGGAAGAAACAACAATGCCATCTGACTTTGTTAAATTCCAAACAAAAGAAGGAAACAGGGAAAGACAGTTAGGCAATAGACATAGCAGACATGAAAACACAAGAACATTCATAGAAAAGTTACAAAGTTTCAAAACACAACATGTTTTAGTATAAGAATCAGCAGAAACCCAGCCTCGGTTTCTTCCGAACCGATACGCAACCGCGCTGATGATCCCGAAAGATTCTAATCTCAGAAAATTCCCTCAAATCTTCAAGACTGATGAATTGTTGCTTCACCATTCTCATGGAATCACCTCCACTTTCATGTATCCAAACATAAGGTTGGCAAGCTTCATCATAGTAATAAAGCAAGCTCTTCATACTCCTTCCTGGCATATATGCTTTGTAAATGCTCTTACATTTCAACCTCTTTGAGCATCCTGGCTTCAAACTATGCACCTTTTTCAATATTGATCCTACCCTTATCTGCAGCTCGATCGGCCTGTCGCTCAAGTTCCATATACGCGTGCCGAATCCCGACGCTTGAGCGTGGTCTCGGCACCCATCGAAACAGCTACCAAGAGGGAAAACACCGAACCCCGGCATTTGAATTGTTGGTTCTACATAAAACCATCAATCCCTCAAGGGGTTTGAACTATATAAATGAGCAGAAACTCTGGTTTTTCCTGTGTTTTTGTGGAAAAGTTGCATCAGATGGCTGTGATTTAAAGGCTACAAGGATCAAGTGGCTGAGAGGGCATCTTAAGGGAATATGGATAAGCCCTTCCATTAAGGAATTGGTAGGGCCAATTCAAGAGCATGAGAGGAGGAGTTTGGAAAAGGTGGAAGAAAATTGCATTGAAAGAATAAGTTGTTTTCTAAAAGAAAGTGAAAAAGATTGAAATATTGAAATGGTTTGTGGAGGAAGGAAGAGAAAAGGGAAAAGGGAAATGGTGTAACCACTAAAAGGAGTGGGGAGTTCAAAGCTTCATGATGAGGGGTTGCATTAGCCAATATGATTCTGCTACACCTCTCATTATGATATCTTTTTCTTTTGGTTCACTCCACTGTTCATCTTCAACCACCTTCAATCACTTGCACAAGATTGTGGGTAGATTGATTGTGGAGATTCTCCATTTTAAACTTTTGAAAAGAATCCTTTTCAAAAGTTGAAACTACTTTGAATTCGTTCAAACTCAACTCAACTACGTCTATTAGTAGATATTGTCTACTTTGACCCGTTACGTATTACCGTCAGCTTCATGGTTTTACAGCCCAAACCCACCATTAGTAGATATTGTCTGCTTCGGCTTGTTACGTATCGTCGTTAGCCTCACGATTTTAAAACGCATATGCTAGAGAGGTTTCTACACTTTTATAAGAAATGTTTTGTTCACCTTTCCAACCGACGTGGAATCTCACAATCCACCCCTCTTGGAGCACAACTTCCGGTGTCTGACTCTGATACCATTTGTAACAGCCAAAGCCCACCACTAGCAGATATTGTTTGCTTTGATCCGTTACGTATCGTCGTTAGTCTCACGGTTTTAAAACGCATCTGCTTCATTCCTCTCTCCAACCGATGTGGGATCTCACAATCCACCTTCCTTGGAGGCCAGCATCCTTGCTGACACACCACCTAATGTCTGGCTATGATACCATTTGTAACACCCTAAGCCCACTGTTAGCAGATATCGTCCACTTTGACCTATTGCGTATCGTCATTAGCCTCACGGTTTTAAAATGTGTCTGCTAGGGAGAGGTTTCCACACCCTTATAAGGAATGTTTCGATCCCCTCTTCAACTGATAAGGGATCTCACATATCTACTACATCAGGCTGACTCGATTAGAGTATTACTATAGAAGCACGATCCCAAAGGTCATTGACTTCCTCTCTTCTTTTAGTGGTTTGAAGGAGGGAAAAAAATGTTATAGCAACCAATATTGTACATAGAAAAATGATCATATGTCTAAACAAGTTCAACAAATGAGCTTCTTTTTCTTCTTCTCCAACTGAGCTGCACTCAACTTTTAGTTGGGAATTGAACAGATAGCAATAGGGGTTGGTGGAGACAAAAAGTAAAGGCTCCAAGAAGCAAGGTTTCCAAGTCTGTGTCCCCCACTTCGGCTGGATTCAATATCTCCCAATTGGAAGATGGTTAAAGAATGAATCTCTGTTTACATTCTCAAAAAATTCTGTACACAACCGTTAAGAAGCTTCGATCATTCTCTATACTATTGTTCGAATTTGATCATAGTGTCCTTGACGTTTCAAAACTACCCTTGTAGTAGAAATTCATTTGAATGTTGAACCGAAAAACAACATGATAATGACCAAAACGACCTGATGATTTAGACGCTTGTCTAGATGAAGTCTGAAAAGACTACATTCTGTCACGTTGACTTTTCGTCAAGCATTCTAATAAGTTTTCTACACAAACGAGAGTTTTGAAAAGTTTATGAAGGTCAACGGTATTTTTTATAATTTAGCAATACTATATCTATCCAGAACTGAACGTTCTTCTTTCCTAGTAATACGATACAGAAAAGTTCAAGAACTGCCTATAGTTATCATATCTCCAATCACAAGACAGAAGCTAAGCTAGGTTTCTACCTAAGTTATGGAACTGTACAGAGATATTACAAACCACAAGCTCTTAAACAAGTTGATAACAGTAGCTGTGGAGTGAATCAGAATGGTTCGTTGAGGACATGGCCTTGTCATTTTTCTTGGTTATCTTCGGTTGGGTCTATCTTGATTATCAGAGGCTGCTTGAGATCTAGAGGAGCCTCTACAACCAGTAGCTGACCAGACACGACATCGTCGTAATCTTCCTTTTCGGCCAGCGCTTTATCTAGAGCAGCCTTGGCGACTTTTGTAATGCAAATTATTAGAACCACTGTAATTCAAAGAAAAATGTTTCAAGGCTTTCCTTGGATGCTAAGCTTGTGCAGGATGAATGTTTGTGTTTTAAGTTTATTCCAATGTTCTATTTAGCAGCTGAATGCAATAGATAGAGAAGGAATTTTTGCAGTCATTTTCTTAGTTCCATGGTGTCAAAAGGGTAATAATCTGCACTCCCACCTACCCAGCCAAGGCTAGGGATGACAATAGAATAGAACTTTCATTAAGAAAAAATGAAAGACTAGACGGACCTAAAAAAGAACCAAGTCCACAAAATGGAGCCCGACTAGAGAAGGGGGCTCCAATCAAGCAAAATAAGAACTAAAGTGTAACAGCCCAAACCCACCGTTACTAGATATTGTCTTCTTTGGACTTTCCCTTCCGAGCTTCCCCTCAAGGTTTTAATACCCGTCTACTAGGAAGAGGTTTCCACATTTTATAAAGAATGTTCCATTCCCCTCTCTAACTGATGTGGGATCTCAGAATCCACGTCGGGCGGTGTGCTAGCGAGGACGCTGAGCCCTAAGGGGGTGGACTGTGGGCAGTATGCCAACGAGGACGTTGAGCCCCAAAGGAGGGTGGATTATGAGATCCCATATCGATTGGAGAGAGTAACGATTACCAGCGAGGACGTTGCGCCCCGAAAGGGAGTGGGTAGATTGTGAGATCCCACATTAGTTACATTAGTTGGAGAGGGGAACGAAACATTCTTTATAAGGGTGTAGAAACCTTTCCCTAGTAGATGCTATTAAGACTTTGAGGGGAAGCCCAGAAAAGAAAGCCTAAAAAAGAACCATATATGCTAGTAGTGAATTTGGGTGGTTACATAAAAAATAATTAAAATAATTATAAAATCAACATGACATTGGCACTTAAAAAGAGAAAATTGCTTTACTCACCTTCCTTTTTTTCCTCACAGCGTAATCGGAGGACAAAATAGACAACATCTTCGTTGTTAAACATTTTTACTTTTTCTACTAAAAGAACGTAGGTTCTTGTAACAACCCAAGTCTGCTAATATTGTTTACTTTGACCCATTACATACCGTCGTCAGCCTTACGATTTTAAAACATGTCTACTAGGTAAAGGTTTTCACACCCTTATAAGGAATGTTTCGTTCCCTATCCAATCGAGATTTCCATACCCGTATAATGAATCACCAAAGGGAAGAAACAACAATGCCATCTGACTTTGTTAAATTCCAAACAAAAGAAGGAAACAGGGAAAGACAGTTAGGCAATAGACATAGCAGAGATGAAAACACAAGAACAACATTCATAGAAAAGTTACAAAGTTTCAAAACACAACATGTTTTAGTATAAGAATCAGCAGAAACCGAGCCTCGGTTTCTTCCGAACCGATACGCAACCGCGCTGATGATCCCGAAAGATTCTAATCTCAGAAAATTCCCTCAAATCTTCAAGACTGATGAATTGTTGCTTCACCATTCTCATGGAATCACCTCCACTTTCATGTATCCAAACATAAGGTTGGCAAGCTTCATCATAGTAATAAAGCAAGCTCTTCATACTCCTTCCTGGCATATATGCTTTGTAAATGCTCTTACATTTCAACCTCTTTGAGCATCCTGGCTTCAAACTATGCACCTTTTTCAATATTGATCCTACCCTTATCTGCAGCTCGATCGGCCTGTCGCTCAAGTTCCATATACGCGTGCCGAATCCCGACGCTTGAGCGTGGTCTCGGCACCCATCGAAACAGCTACCAAGAGGGAAAACACCGAACCCCGGCATTTGAATTGTTGGTTCTACATAAAACCATCAATCCCTCAAGGGGTTTGAACTATATAAATGAGCAGAAACTCTGGTTTTTCCTGTGTTTTTGTGGAAAAGTTGCATCAGATGGCTGTGATTTAAAGGCTACAAGGATCAAGTGGCTGAGAGGGCATCTTAAGGGAATATGGATAAGCCCTTCCATTAAGGAATTGGTAGGGCCAATTCAAGAGCATGAGAGGAGGAGTTTGGAAAAGGTGGAAGAAAATTGCATTGAAAGAATAAGTTGTTTTCTAAAAGAAAGTGAAAAAGATTGAAATATTGAAATGGTTTGTGGAGGAAGGAAGAGAAAAGGGAAAAGGGAAATGGTGTAACCACTAAAAGGAGTGGGGAGTTCAAAGCTTCATGATGAGGGGTTGCATTAGCCAATATGATTCTGCTACACCTCTCATTATGATATCTTTTTCTTTTGGTTCACTCCACTGTTCATCTTCAACCACCTTCAATCACTTGCACAAGATTGTGGGTAGATTGATTGTGGAGATTCTCCATTTTAAACTTTTGAAAAGAATCCTTTTCAAAAGTTGAAACTACTTTGAATTCGTTCAAACTCAACTCAACTACGTCTATTAGTAGATATTGTCTACTTTGACCCGTTACGTATTACCGTCAGCTTCATGGTTTTACAGCCCAAACCCACCATTAGTAGATATTGTCTGCTTCGGCTTGTTACGTATCGTCGTTAGCCTCACGATTTTAAAACGCATATGCTAGAGAGGTTTCTACACTTTTATAAGAAATGTTTTGTTCACCTTTCCAACCGACGTGGAATCTCACAATCCACCCCTCTTGGAGCACAACTTCCGGTGTCTGACTCTGATACCATTTGTAACAGCCAAAGCCCACCACTAGCAGATATTGTTTGCTTTGATCCGTTACGTATCGTCGTTAGTCTCACGGTTTTAAAACGCATCTGCTTCATTCCTCTCTCCAACCGATGTGGGATCTCACAATCCACCTTCCTTGGAGGCCAGCATCCTTGCTGACACACCACCTAATGTCTGGCTATGATACCATTTGTAACACCCTAAGCCCACTGTTAGCAGATATCGTCCACTTTGACCTATTGCGTATCGTCATTAGCCTCACGGTTTTAAAATGTGTCTGCTAGGGAGAGGTTTCCACACCCTTATAAGGAATGTTTCGATCCCCTCTTCAACTGATAAGGGATCTCACATATCTACTACATCAGGCTGACTCGATTAGAGTATTACTATAGAAGCACGATCCCAAAGGTCATTGACTTCCTCTCTTCTTTTAGTGGTTTGAAGGAGGAAAAAAAAAATGTTATAGCAACCAATATTGTACATAGAAAAATGATCATATGTCTAAACAAGTTCAACAAATGAGCTTCTTTTTCTTCTTCTCCAACTGAGCTGCACTCAACTTTTAGTTGGGAATTGAACAGATAGCAATAGGGGTTGGTGGAGACAAAAAGTAAAGGCTCCAAGAAGCAAGGTTTCCAAGTCTGTGTCCCCCACTTCGGCTGGATTCAATATCTCCCAATTGGAAGATGGTTAAAGAATGAATCTCTGTTTACATTCTCAAAAAATTCTGTACACAACCGTTAAGAAGCATCGATCATTCTCTATACTATTGTTCGAATTTGATCATAGTGTCCTTGACGTTTCAAAACTNATCGATCATTCTCTATATTATTGTTCGAATTTGATCATAGTGTCCTTGACGTTTCAAAACTACCCTTGTAGTAGAAATTCATTTGAATGTTGAACCGAAAAATAACCTGATAATGACCAAAACGACCTGATGATTTAGACGCTTGTCTAGATGAAGTCTGAAAAGACTACGTTCTGTCACATTGACTTTTCGTCAAGCATTCTAATAAGTTTTCTACACAAACGNCAACATGATAATGACCAAAACGACCTGATGATTTAGACGCTTGTCTAGATGAAGTCTGAAAAGACTACATTCTGTCACGTTGACTTTTCGTCAAGCATTCTAATAAGTTTTCTACACAAACGAGAGTTTTGAAAAGTTTATGAAGGTCAACGGTATTTTTTATAATTTAGCAATACTATATCTATCCAGAACTGAACGTTCTTCTTTCCTAGTAATACGATACAGAAAAGTTCAAGAACTGCCTATAGTTATCATATCTCCAATCACAAGACAGAAGCTAAGCTAGGTTTCTACCTAAGTTATGGAACTGTACAGAGATATTACAAACCACAAGCTCTTAAACAAGTTGATATCAGTAGCTGTGGAGTGAATCAGAATGGTTCGTTGAGGACATGGCCTTGTCATTTTTATTGGTTATCTTCGGTTGGGTCTATCTTGATTATCAGAGGCTGCTTGAGATCTAGAGGAGCCTCTACAACCAGTAGCTGACCAGACACGACATCGTCGTAATCTTCCTTTTCGGCCAGCGCTTTATCTAGAGCAGCCTTGGCGACTTTTGTAATGCAAATTATTAGAACCACTGTAATTCAAAGAAAAATGTTTCAAGGCTTTCCTTGGATGCTAAGCTTGTGCAGGATGAATGTTTGTGTTTTAAGTTTATTCCAATGTTCTATTTAGCAGCTGAATGCAATAGATAAAGGAATTTTTGCAGTCATTTTCTTAGTTCCATGGTGTCAAAAGGGTAATAATCTGCACTCCCACCTACCCAGCCTGGCTGGGATGACAATAGGCTAGGGATGACAATAGAATAGAACTTTCATTAAGAAAAAATGAAAGACTGCACGGGCCTAAAAAAGAACCAAGTCCACAAAATAGAACCCGACTAGAGAAGGGGGCTCCAATCAAGCAAAATAAGAACTAAAGTGTAACCGCCCAAACCCACCGCTAGTAGATATTGTCTTCTTTGGGCTTTCCCTTCCGAGCTTCCCCTCAAGGTTTTAATACACGTCTACTAGGGAGAGGTTTCCACATTTTATAAAGAATGTTTCATTCCCCTCTCTAACTGATGTGGGATCTCAGAATCCACACCGGGCGGTGTGCTAGCGAGGACGCTGAGCCCTAAGGGGGTGGACTCTGGACAGTATGCCAACGAGGACGTTGAGCCCCAAAGGGGGGTGGATTGTGAGATCCCACATCGATTGGAGAGGGTAACGAGTACCAGCGAGGACGTTGCGCCCCGAAAGGGGTGGGTAGATTGTGAGATCCCACATTAGTTGGAGAGGGGAACGAAACATTCTTTATAAAGGTGTAGAAACCTTTCCCTAGTAGATGCTATTAAGACCTTGAGGGGAAGCCCAGAAGAGAAAGCCCAAAAAGAACCAGCCCAAAAAGAACCAGCCCAAAAAGAACCATATCTGCTAGTAGTGAATTTGGGTTGTTACATACAAAATAATTAAAATAATTATAAAATCAACATGACATTGGCACTTAAAGAGAAACATAGAATCTAACTTTCAAGATGCCTTGCTTAGGGATCATATGGGGAACACTTCCTTGACAGAGGAATGTGAGCATGTGCATTATAAGAAGCTAAATATCGTTATACATACGAGTTGGCACTTACCAGATATCGAAAGACCCAACACGAGAAATGCCTGCATTCACGAAAGATCAAATTTACATCATACTAGAGAAAGGAGGTCATTATACATCTCATTCAAATACCTAACAATTAGAGAGTATCAATCTCTAGCCAACTATGGAACCTGAATTAGCTTACCCAATCAGACTTTGAAAATTCATTCCAGCCATGAGTCACATCAGATAGATCCTTAAGGGTTGTTCCCACGTAAACTAATGCAACTGTAATTGGCTGCAACCAAATAATCAAATGGAAATCAACGTGAAGCAAGCATATGAGCCAACCACATGAACACCAAAAAATTTCAGTGAGCTATAAAGTTATCAATGTGTGATTGATCTAACAAGGATCAATGACTTTTCATAGATTTCTTTTACTTTCAAATTAGTATTCTTTCTGTCATAGAGTGAATGTCCATACTAGCTTGTACACTCTGACTCTTAAGAATCACGGATCTCTACAATGGTATGATATTGTCTACTTTGAGCATAAGCTCTCATGGTTTTGTTTTAGGCTTCTCCAAAAGGCCTCGTCCCATTGAAGATGTATTCATCACTTATAAACTCATGATCATTCCCTAAATTAGCCAATGTGAGACTCCCTCCCAACAATCCTTCCCTCGAACAAAGTACAATATAGAGCCTCACTTGAGACCTATGAGCTCTCGAACAACCTCCTCTTAATCGAGGCTCGACTCTTTCTTTGGAGTCCTCGAACAAAATACACCCTTTGTTCGACATTTGAGTCACTTTTAACTACACTTTCGAGGCTCACAACTTCTTTGTTCGACATTTGAGGATTCTATTGACATAGACATGACTCTGATACCCTCTCCCAACAATCCTCAACACTGACTACTTTCTCGAAACAACCACATAACCCTACAACATTTGGTTACTAAGATAACTCATTAGGCTTTTGAATTAGCTTTTTCCAATGGCATAATACGAATTCATTCACTACGTAAGCGCCATCCGTCTTGGTTATGAATTTCGTAAAAATGATTAACAAGAAATTAAGGCCGCGGAGAAAGTTGAGGAACGTACCATCATTCCCAACCAGGAAGCCAACATGTACTTCCCAAGTGAAATAGGAGTTACAGATAAAAGATAATTCATAATGTTAAACGGAAGCAAGGGAACAAGCCGAAGTAACAGAATGATCTGCAAATCACAGCAGTCAAAAGCTAAGCACAAGACAATAAAGCAGCTTAAAAAAAAAAAAAAAAAAAAAAAAAAAAAAAAAAAAAAAAAAAAAAAAAATNCTACACTTTCGAGGCTCACAACTTCTTTGTTCGACATTTGAGGATTCTATTGACATAGACATGACTCTGATACCCTCTCCCAACAATCCTCAACACTGACTACTTTCTCGAAACAACCACATAACCCTACAACATTTGGTTACTAAGATAACTCATTAGGCTTTTGAATTAGCTTTTTCCAATGGCATAATACGAATTCATTCACTACGTAAGCGCCATCCGTCTTGGTTATGAATTTCGTAAAAATGATTAACAAGAAATTAAGGCCGTGGAGAAAGTTGAGGAACGTACCATCATTCCCAACCAGGAAGCCAACATGTACTTCCCAAGTGAAATAGGAGTCACAGACAAAAGATAATTCATAATGTTAAACGGAAGCAAGGGAACAAGCCGAAGTAACAGAATGATCTGCAAATCACAGCAGTCAAAAGCTAAGCACAAGACAATAAAGCAGCTTAAAAAAAAAAAAAAAAACTTTCCACATAAAAACCTTAAACCCAGATCTATGAATTGCAATAGCAACCGAACGGAACTGCGGATAGTCCTTCAACTTGGAAACAACAAAGGATTTCCCAACCTGCAGCACATAGTAAGAAACTCAAATGAATTACATTGACAGGTATGCATTGAAAGCATACTGAATCCAAGAACTTACAGTTCTTCCAATAAGAAATGCAGCCCCAGCACCAGCAGTGGCACCAATAGAATCAGCAACAATGGCAATGGGTAGCCCAAACAAGTAGCCACCCCCAAGCTGAGGCAGAAAAGGTAGAGGTAAAACTTAATGATGGCTTAAGAAAATAGATAAGGCTGTTCATGAATCAGTATAAAGTATGTAATCTTACTGTCAGGATTGAGGCAGGAACAGCCATGATTGTCAATGGAATGTACGCAATGGCCCTGCATTTATAGTGCTTCTAATAAGAGATGGTTGGATGAGAAGGGATCATTTCAATAGATGGTAGAGTGACTCACAACACAACGGGACCCCAGACGCCAAGATCCTGGTGAACCCATAACAAGAAATCCTTCAAAATCTGCAGAGAAGTTAAGAATTCAAAGCAAAAAATTAGTAGACCCTATTGCTCTATGAAAGAACCAAAACACAATTCCCAAAAAATGAATCAACCATCAATTAGTAGAACCCTGTTCTGTATAATGTGTACTCACTAATTATATGCAACTTTTCGTATAAATTATATTATATGAACTATTTCATTTAAATAATTATGCTATAAAAAATAAATGGTAGAAAATAATTAAAGGTAGTCTTTCAGGAAATTTGACTCTAAATTTAACATTAGGGTATTTATCCAAATACAAATCTCATGATTAACTAAGAAGAGTAATGAACTTTTGACATTTTTATGGAACGTATATATTGAAGTTGAAGAAAATTTTGAATTTTGTACATTATGTTCAAGAAAAACTAATCAAATATTAACGAGTATATATATATATATATATAGCCCTTGGTCATTATGTCCATTCTCTAATGAAAATTATTATTTCTTTGATTAAAAAAAAATATATCTTTAATCAAAATGTCCAAGGGGTCGGGTAGTGATTGAAACGCCTCCTTTTTCAATCTCCATATTTTCAACTAACAATTTATTATTATTATTATTATAAGATATATATATATATATATATATATATATTTCAATTTTTTTAAAAAATAATTTTTATTTTTCAATATAATTTCTATTAAAAGAATTTAAAGCAATTTAATATTTCATAATGAAAGTGTTGAACATAATTTTAAAAAATTAAAATCTTATAATAAAAAAAAATTATATATTTATTTATTTATTTATTCACTATATGTATATATATATATATATGTATATATATGTATGTATATGTATATATATATATTATAATAGAGGAGGGAGAAGAATGGAGTGGAAGGGAAGGGAAGGAAAGGGAGGGAGATTGTGAGGGAAGAGAGAGAAAGATGAGAGAGAAAATTAAATTAAAAAAAAAACAATCACTTAAATCTAGAATTAAATTAATAAAAATGGGTCACATCATTAAAAAATTGTGAGAAATAATTTAGAACAATTTTCTAAAATTTGATCAAAATTGTATTTGACCTAAATATCCAAAATAAAAAATGACTTTAGATTTTTGCGATTAACAACTAAATAATTATTTTATCTTCGGACGTTGAAATCGGAAACGAACTTCGATCAATATAGAAAATGAAAAATCTGCAGATATAAACCATGGGGAAACGAAGATCGATGAACAAACCAAAATCAGTAAACAGACGGACCTTATCGACGGGGAGAGTGAAGCAAGCGAAAGCTACGGCGGCGACGAGGAGGATGGCGAAAGCGATTCTGAAAGCCATCGGGAAAAGGTCGTTGCAATCGGAGCTTCGTTAGGGCATGGGAAGGCGAAGGCGATGGCTCTGGATCTACCTCGGCGCGGGTGCCGCGTCGGCCATGGTTCAATGGTTTGGGGAAGATTGAAAGGAAACAAAAACTGAGTGCGGTTGCGGCCTGCAAAACTGAATCAAAATGCGCCGTCTCACGTAATTTACACGGTCACTGTTTCTCCCTTTGCTTATTTATTCCAATGTTCTATTTAGCAGCTGAATGCAATAGATAAAGGAATTTTTGCAGTCATTTTCTTAGTTCCATGGTGTCAAAAGGGTAATAATCTGCACTCCCACCTACCCAGCCTGGCTGGGATGACAATAGGCTAGGGATGACAATAGAATAGAACTTTCATTAAGAAAAAATGAAAGACTGCACGGGCCTAAAAAAGAACCAAGTCCACAAAATAGAACCCGACTAGAGAAGGGGGCTCCAATCAAGCAAAATAAGAACTAAAGTGTAACCGCCCAAACCCACCGCTAGTAGATATTGTCTTCTTTGGGCTTTCCCTTCCGAGCTTCCCCTCAAGGTTTTAATACACGTCTACTAGGGAGAGGTTTCCACATTTTATAAAGAATGTTTCATTCCCCTCTCTAACTGATGTGGGATCTCAGAATCCACACCGGGCGGTGTGCTAGCGAGGACGCTGAGCCCTAAGGGGGTGGACTCTGGACAGTATGCCAACGAGGACGTTGAGCCCCAAAGGGGGGTGGATTGTGAGATCCCACATCGATTGGAGAGGGTAACGAGTACCAGCGAGGACGTTGCGCCCCGAAAGGGGTGGGTAGATTGTGAGATCCCACATTAGTTGGAGAGGGGAACGAAACATTCTTTATAAAGGTGTAGAAACCTTTCCCTAGTAGATGCTATTAAGACCTTGAGGGGAAGCCCAGAAGAGAAAGCCCAAAAAGAACCAGCCCAAAAAGAACCAGCCCAAAAAGAACCATATCTGCTAGTAGTGAATTTGGGTTGTTACATACAAAATAATTAAAATAATTATAAAATCAACATGACATTGGCACTTAAAGAGAAACATAGAATCTAACTTTCAAGATGCCTTGCTTAGGGATCATATGGGGAACACTTCCTTGACAGAGGAATGTGAGCATGTGCATTATAAGAAGCTAAATATCGTTATACATACGAGTTGGCACTTACCAGATATCGAAAGACCCAACACGAGAAATGCCTGCATTCACGAAAGATCAAATTTACATCATACTAGAGAAAGGAGGTCATTATACATCTCATTCAAATACCTAACAATTAGAGAGTATCAATCTCTAGCCAACTATGGAACCTGAATTAGCTTACCCAATCAGACTTTGAAAATTCATTCCAGCCATGAGTCACATCAGATAGATCCTTAAGGGTTGTTCCCACGTAAACTAATGCAACTGTAATTGGCTGCAACCAAATAATCA